>NW_020885091.1:2901-63285 GCF_003945725.1 Corapipo altera
GGATCCACATCGGCTCCGATCCTGGCTCCCGTCCCTTGGGATCCACACTGGGCCCGATCCCAGCTCCTGTCCCCGGATCCACACCGGGCCCGATCCCGGCTCCCGTCCCTTGGGATCCACACCGGGCCCGATCCCGGCTCCCGTCCCTTGGGATCCACACCGGGCTCGATCTCAGCTCTTGTCCCTTGGGATCCACACCAGGCCCGATCCCAGCTCCTGTCCCCGGATCCACACCGACCCCTATCCCGGCTCCCGCCCCTCGATCCGGACCCGCTCCCGGGCCGGTCCCTCGGCCGGGGCGGAGCCGCTCCGGTGCCCGCCCAGCCCCGGTAGTTCCGCCCGGTGCCGGAAGAGCCGCTCGGCCGCGGAAGCGCCGGGGAACGGAGTGTGCCGGTACCGGGACAGGGACACCGCGGGACGGAGTGTGCCGGTACCGGGACAGGGACACCGCGGGACGGAGTGTGCCGGTACCGGGACAGGGACAGAGACACCGCGGAACGGAGTGTGCCGGTACCGGGACAGGGACACCGCGGGACGGAGTGTGCCGGTACCGGGATAGGGACAGAGACACCGCGGGACGGAGTGTGCCGGTACCGGGATAGGGATAGGGATAGGGACAGGGACACCGCGGAACGGAGTGTGCCGGTACCGGGATAGGGACACCGCGGGACGGAGTGTGCCGGTACCGGGACAGAGACACCGCGGAACGGAGTGTGCCGGTACCGGGACAGGGACAGAGACACCACGGGACCCGTGTGCCGGTGCCGGGGCTGGGACCCCCCGTGTGCCGGTGCCGGGGCTGGGACCCCCCGTGTGCCGGTGCCGGGCTCGGGCGGCTGTGGCGGGTAGCGGGAGTTGGTGGCAGTGTCTGGGCACGCGGGACAGGGCCCGGTGCGACAGGGCCCGGGACACAGGGACGTGTCCCGGGGCGGCGGTGGCGGCAGGGCCGGGGTGAACCGGCGGTGCTGGGGAGTGTCTGGGCCATGGGAGAGCTGGGGGAGTTCACCTGGGGAAGAGAAGGATCCGGAGAGACCTGAGAGCCCCTTGCAGGGCCTAAAGGGGCTCCAGGAGAGCTGGAGAGGGATTTGGGACAAGGGATGGAGGGACAGGACACAGGGAATGGCTCCCACTGCCAGAGGGCAGGGAGAGATGGGATACTGGGAAGGAATTCCTCCCTGTGAGGGTGGGGAGGCCCTGGCCCAGGTTGCCCAGAGAAGCTGTGGCTGCCCCTGGATCCCTGGAAGTGTCCAAGGCCAGGTTGGACAGGGCTTGGAGCAACCTGGGCTGGTGGAAGGTGTCCCTGCCCAGGCAGGGTGTGAAACAAGATGGGCTTTAAGGTCCCTTTGCACCCAAACCATTCCATGAATCCGTGACAAGCCCCAGCACTGCCCTCTGCCAGCTGTGCCACAGTGGGTCCCGCAGCCCCAGCGGTGTCACCTCACCCTGGCTGTCCCCATGTCTGTGCATCTCGTGGGGAGTGCAGGACAGAGAACGCCTCTGGCACTGGGAACATCAGTTTCCCTGGCAAAAGTTGGGTTCACTGTGTTCTTTGTCAGGGCTGTTTGGCTTTTTCCCTGTGCCTGAAATCACGGGGCACAACAGAGTTATCATGGGCTTGTAGTTCAGACCAAACTTCTTGAGTGGGGAAAAGCTTATGAGGATGATCAGGAATGGTTCTCTGTGTTGAGGATATTCCATACTCAGGTTTCTTCTATTCTCCAGCTGAATAAGCTTTTGGCCAGGGGTCTGTCTTTTCCAAGATGTTTTTGACTTGGACTGGACATTTGGATGCCTGGCAGGCTGGAAATGAGACACTTGGCATGTTTTTCCTCCACACCCTTCTACGTGCAGTTCTCAGAATGACTCTAGAAACGTTAAGTGCCAAATTAAATATATGACCAGAACTGGAAACCAGCTTGGCTTATTCTGGTGAAAAGTTTTGGTGTTATTTCTCTTTTCCCCAAAAGAAATTTTGTATCTTAAAAAAAATTGTTACGTTGTCAACATCTTAATTTTTAAACTTCCCCAGAAAGACATAATTGAGTTTTCTAAGCTGTGAGTGTTGGTGTTGCTCTACTGTATTTTTTTTTTTTTAATTGAGCTCTAAAATGTGAGATGACACAATTTTTTGCCTAAATCCATAGGTGACAAATCCTCTGGAATGAAGAATGTCCCTCTCTCACTCGGTGTCTAAACTGTGACCATGCTCCTGAATCAGTTGTTCAGCTGTAGAGACCCTTCTCTTGTTTTAATTGATATTCTGCCCAATCAGTGTGACTGCATTAATTGTACATATCAGGAGATGTATGACCTTAGACCTTAACAAGAGCAGAACTTTTTACTATCATTTTGCAGAACTCAATACTAAAGCCCCCCTAAAGAAATTAAACACAAAATATGAAAGTTGCAGGTCATGTCTGAACTTTTTTAACAATGCCCATAACATACTTTCTCTTGAGTTACTCTGATGTTTGACTTCCAGCTAATTTCTGAAAGTCAGTTGAAACGTTTCTGAGCCCCCAGAGGCTGTGGGAGATGAAGCCACGGGTTAGGGAGCACGTGGGAATTGGCAGGGCAGGGAATGCTGTGTGTGGGCTCAGCCTGGGTGCCTTGTCTGGGTGAGTGCTGAGTGATTCTACCTCAGAAACACCAAAAATACTCTTTTAACAGCCCATGCAGGCTGTGTTTGGATTCCCTCTGCAGGCTGTGCTGTCAGGAGATGGACTGCAAGTGTTAAAATAAGCTGCAAAGGCAGAGAGTTCATCCAGCACCCACATTTAAATCTCCAATTTCCATACTGAGCAGTGTCCCCAAATGCTCTTTGTTGTCCTGGAAGATACCTGTGCTCTCCCAGTAAGGAACAGGGATGAAAGTACAGCACCACATTACAGGTTTCTTCTGGGATTCCCTCAGGAATCCTGGGTGTTCCCTCAGGATTTGGCCTCTTGGTGGGGTATCAGTTGCTGGGTATAAATTGCTTTGCTGAACTGTATTTGCAGACACTCTGTGTGTGTGTTAGAGCCAGGCTGCAGCTTCTTTTGTTGTGCTTTTGCCTGACTGACCTTGTAAAGTGCCTCCTGTGCTGCTTTTGTTTGCTGGGGACAGGAACAAGCCATCAGGATGCCAGCACTGCCTCTGGATGAGCTCCAGCTGACACAAAGGGATCCCAAGACAGGGAAGCTGAGAACTTTGCCAGCACTGGTGAGCTCTGCTTTTCCTGAAAGCCAAACAACAACTTTAATAAATAATTACCTTATATTGAGACTTGGGCAAAACCACCCCTTGGTCTGGGATAGGATGAAATTTGTTCAGCTTGCCTGTTAAATAAATCTTTTTTTTTTTTTAATGCATTCAGATAACTGAAATTTCATTTACCCACCATAACAAAAAGCCCCAAAACGCAACAACCAAACTAACTCTGTTCAACATCTGTGGTAAACTGTGTTTTCCCAGATCCTCTCTTTTAAGGAACAAAATCATTAGTTTATCAGTGATGTAACCTCTGCTGCAATAGAGATGCTCGGGGAGGTTTTGCAAGCCCTGCCTCAATTTTATCTCTGAACTGCAGCTCTGGATCAGTCCACTCGTGATCTCCCACCCTGTGGCTTCAGCTGGATGAAATTGAAACATTAAACCCACAGTAACCCTTTTCTCCCAGAAATAAGGCCTGGAGAGAACCTTCTGGGCGTGTTGCAGGAGTGGGACCATCACCACCCTGAGCACTCTTGTGGGATGAGGCAGAGCTTGGAGCTGCTGCTCATTGTAATTCTCCTTCTAAGGTGGGAGGATCTGGGCAGAGCCTGGTCAGTAACCCTGGGAAGTGAAGTGTTTCTGTGTTTGATGGTTGTGTCAGTTTGAGTTCATGGAATATTGTGCAAGAACCAGTTCAGAGGAAAAAGAGAGAGTTCAAAGGCTTGACATGAAGCTCCTGCTGTTTGTTCTGAAGGTGTGGGAGGATTGCTTTGCAAGGCTTTGGTTAATAGAAAGCAGGGAGCAACATTACCAAATTATCAAGGTCTGGAATATGCTGGTAAATCAAGATACAAACCCAGTGCCTTGAAGGGTTAAAAAATGGGAAGTTACCAGGGAACTGAATGTTCCTCTCATCAGGAATTGTAGGGCTGGGACAAGGAGTAATAGACTCAAAGTGAAAGGGGGGAAACTTAGGTTATATATTGGGAAGGAATCCTTCCCTGTGAGGGTGAGGAGGCCCTGGCACAGGTTGCCCAGAGAAGCTGTGGCTGCCCCTGGATCCCTGGAAGTGTCCAAGGCCAGGTTGGATGGGGCTTGGAGCAACCTGGGCTGGTGGGAGGTGGAACTGGATGGGTTTTAAGGTCCCTTCCCAGCCACACTATTCCGTGATTCCGTGAATGTCAAACTGTATTAAAATGTAACTTTGCGTTTCCTGGAATTCCCGGGGCAGTGCAGGTGGTAACTGGGCACTCCCCTGGCTTGGTGTGGGGATTGAGCTCCGTGTCTCTGCTTCCTGCAGCACCCAGACATCAAAGCTGATCGGTCCTTTGTGCTCTACAAACCCCCTCCTGCTGTCAGGGACCCTGCTCTGCTGGAGGAGTTCCTGGAGAGAGCCAAGTTCATTGCAGATGACCTGAATTGGCTCCTGGCTTTGCCTCATGACAAATTCTGGTGCCAGGTAATCGTTGTTTTGTGGACACTGGAGATGAAGCAGGACCCTGTAGGTGCTTGTGAAAGCTGTGAGCTTGAAATCATTTCCATAAAGATTTGTTTGTGCTTGTTGTGTCACTTGGGAAATGTTTTAATTTCAGTTACTGCACCTTAGAGTGCAAAGAAAGTATTTCCCTATGGATTTTCCACTGTGGATTTTAAGAGTTTGCTTGTATTTGATGGATATGGGAATCCTTTTAGCACTTTTAAGCGTTTTTTGGATCATTTGTAAACTTAACTGAGCTGCTCATGAACTCAACCTATGAACGTGTGAGATTCCCTCCTTCCCATGTCCTTGTCTTTCCGTGTACCAGGTGATATTTGATGAGACCCTCCAGAAGTGTTTGGATTCCTACCTGTGCCGTGCCCCCCGCAAGTTCGACGGGATGTGGGATTGCCATCCAGAGGTGGAGGATGTGCAGAAATCCCTCCATCACAGCGTCTTCCTCACCTTCCTCAGGATGTCCACCCACAAGGAGTCCAAGGTGAATGCTGCTTTGCCTCCCAGGGCTGCATAGCTCAGGGGAAAAAGGGAATTAGAGAAAGGAATCCTGTTTCTTCCCTGTGTGTCCAGTGGTGTTCCTGTCCCCGGTGTTTTTGTTGGTCTGATTTTCCGTGTGGGGATGGCAACACTCAGAGCTGAAGTATCTGAACTATGCAGTGATTCCTTAGTTGATTGTCTGGATCTCCTTCCTTAAGTAATAGTTATCCATGTGTGGTGGTGGGATATGTCACGGTGAGAGGAGAAGGATCAAGTTGGGCTCTGTGTGGCCACATGGAACAGGCTCCTCAGGCCACCCTGAGTGTTCACTCCCTCAGTGTCACAGAATCTGGACTAATACCTGTCTGTCCTGAACCTTTCCCAAGTTTTGGACACACAGTGAAGTTGCTCTGAGTTACTGTTTTCTTGGCATCATCAGGCATTTAGCCTGGAGAAGGGAAGGCTCCAGAGAGGCCTGAGAGCCCCTTCCAGTGCCCAAAAGGGCTCCAGGAGAGCTGGAGAGGGACTGGGGACAAGGGATGGAGGGACAGGACACAGGGAATGGCTTCCCACTGCCAGAGGGCAGATAGATGGGAGATTGGGAAGGAATCCTTCCCTGTGAGGGTGGGGAGGCCCTGGCACAGGTTGCCCAGAGAAGCTGTGGCTGCCCCTGGATCCCTGGAAGTGTCCAAGGCCAGGTTGGACGGGGCTTGGAGCAACCTGGGCTGGTGGAAGGTGTCCCTGCCCATGGCAGGGGTGGAACTGGATGGGTTTAGTTCCCTTCCAACCCAACCCATTCCAGGATTCTGTAATTAGACACACTCAGCACTAATGGTGTGAGTGCAACTCCCACCAGGAGCTGTGGAATTTTCACCAGGCCTTTGGGCAGGATGGATGAGGCACTTTTTGTTTTAGCAACTACTCCCTTGATCTCCTCATTGGTTCTTGATGTGTTATTTGGGGATAAAATATTTAGGAAAGGGTTCGTGGTGGGAGCTGGAGGACTGGGACAGGAGCAGGTAGCAGGAATGCTGGATCCAGCAGCTGGCACCACTTCAGCTGAGGCACTCAACACCTCTGTGGTGTCTTTCATTCCAGGGTCTGATTAAATCTCACTTCTCCAAGAGGCAGGCGAGCATTTGAAACCCTTTTACAGCTGAGTGATTTGAGGGGAATGAATGGTCTGTTGTCATGCAGGAGTTCTGGAAACTGGACCTGTCCCTCTGCTTCAGCAGGGAGAACGTGCCCTGCCTTTCACCAGAACTGAAAACATTCGCTGTCACTGGCAAATTGGGCTTCTGGAAATCCAAAGTCACGTTTCAGATGTTTGTTTCTGAGTGTCAGACCTTTTTTTTTCATCTAGAATTTTGGAAGAAATTCCCTCAGCGTGACGAGTTTTGGCACAGTGTTCAGCAGTCAGGGTACAGAGCTGCAGCTCCTGGGCCTTCTTCATGCTTGTCACTGATTCTGTGATCTCTGGTGCCTGGGTGCTGCTCTCCCAAGGTCCAAAAACCTCTGGCTGTGACCTGTTGTGTGAGTGCCAGGGAGGCTGTGCCTGTGCCTGGTCACTCACTCCTGCTCCTGAGCTGTTCTGTGCCAGCTCAGCTCTTTGTCCCCAGGCTGGGGACTCATGAACTGCGGGGACATTTTTGGTTTAACTTTTAGGTAGATTGATTCACTTCACAGTGAAGAAATCAGTGGCAGTGACAGGCAGCTGGGAATGTGGGAGTGGATGTCTCCACAGAAGAGCTGCTGCCTTCACTGAAACCAGACCCTTAACACTCCTCTGGGAGAAGTTTTTAGGGGTGTCATTGTAATGCTGGAGTTACCTCAGAGCAAGGTGGGGATTATCCTTTAAATTAATCCTGTTTTTTTATTTTGTAGGAACATTTTATCACTCCCTCTGTCTTTGGAGAAATCATTTACAACAACTTCCTGTTTGACATCCCTAAGATTCTGGATCTCTGTGTGCTTTTTGGGAAAGGAAATGGCCTCCTGCTCCAGAAGATGATTGGTTAGTTAAAGCCAAGGAACAACTTGTTGCACTTAAGCTTTTCCTTACTTGTATGACAAGTGGGGTTTTATACCAGTGTTACCACTCTGAAAATGAACTGTTCAGTAGCAACTAGGATCTGTCATTTCTAGATCAGACTGTGCTTTTCTTTATTCTTGTGCACTTCATGTATGCCAAGGAAACATCATGTCATGCTTTGCTGCCCCGAGCTGGGCTCTTGCTTTTAGGCTTAAACCAAGGCTCAGTCCTCTCCCATGCAATTAAACGTGTCCTCAGCCATTGGGAGAGGAACGTGGGGCTCTGTAAAATCCTGGAAGAGATGGGAAGGAGCAAACAACTCCTGGGCAAAGAGGGAGGAGGGTTGGGAGCTGGGGCACAGTCCAACTGCTCATGTGAGTGCTTCTGTTCCCAGAGCTGAGAGCCAAGTGAAACGCTCAGCGTGAGGCAACCTCTGCTCTGGGAAGTGGGAGAACTTGAATTTTCAAAGCAGACATTGATGTATTTAGTGCCTCCAAACCACAAACACTTCAGAGTGTGGCTCAAGCTGTGCTTATCCCTGGATTTCTCTGTGTGCACACACAGCCTCAGTGGCAGGGGCAGTCAGGAATGTCTCAGCCGTGGATGCCAGAACCTGAGAGATGAAGATGGAGCACATTGACTTAACTTCTGTGTTTATCCTGTGCTCCCTTCACAGGGCAACTGCCTGTGATCTTTAATGTCACCTGAGCACAGCTGGAAGAGTATCTGGGCTTGGATTAAGTGAGCTCTTCTTAGTAAATACTCACCCCCTTTGAATGAAGCTCATGGGATGAAACTTTCCCCTTTCTTTGCTATTTTTGTCTCATTTCTGAGCTCACTAACAAGAGAGGTGTTAGAGATCACGTGATGCAGCCAGATTTCCAACCAGAAAAGCTGAGATAAACCTTTGCATTTTTAATCCCTTTATCCTTTTTTTCAGTAACTTCTACTCTAAATTCCTCTCTTGGGCCTCAGAGGTGGGAAGATTGGCATGACAAGATAGATAGATCTCTTTGAGATGTGAAGCTTAGATTATCTGGGGTTTAAAATATTCCAAAGAAGACCTGAGTGCATGAAACCTCCTTTGAATTATACTCTGCAGTGCCACACAATAACTCTGCACACAGGTGGCCAAGGATTTGCCCACCTGGTTATTTCATTATGCTGTGACGATGGCATGAGCAGTTCTGGGCTGTAATTCATACCTTCATAAACTTTAGGTTCTTCTCAGGGTTTAAATTTTTCTGAAACTCGTCTCATAACTCTTGCCCAAGCTCTGTGCTTGCTGGAAAACTCTTAATTTTCATTGTCTGAACAGTAATTCCCAGGAAAATGGAAGCCTCAGTGCTTGGTGAGGATTTATGGCACGGCATTACTCAGTGGAGTATTTTGTAAAGATAATGGAGCCCTAGTAATGTAATAGCAGGTGTTACTAAAGCCTCATTACCTTTAAGAAATATTCTGCAGCACATTTCCAGTGTGTGCTGAACTGTTATCAGTAATTAAAAGTCAACTCCAGTTGTCAAATAAAGGAACTGGGGATGTTCAGTGATAGTATTTGCATTATTCATTGATCCAGCCCCTGGAGCATGAATCATCTGACACCTCGTTTGCTCTGCTCTCATGAGCATGTTCCCATTGCTGCACCTCCAGTGGCACTGGGGGGCTGATGGAGCAGCTTTTTGGGAGCAGGGCCTGTGCTTGGACTGAGGATTGAGCTGGGCCCGTGTCCTACGGGGTCATGAGCTGTGTCTGGGGGGTGTCAGTAATGTCACAGGCACAGTGTCAGTAATGTCACAGGCACAGTGTCAGTAATGTCACAGGCACAGTGTCAGTAATGTCACAGGCACAGTGTCACAGGTACAATGTCAGTAATGTCACAGGCACAGTGTCACAGGTACAGTGTCAGTAATGTCACAGGCACAGTGTCAGTAATGTCACAGGCACAGTGTCACGGGTACAATGTCAGTAATGTCACAGGCACAGTGTCACGGGTACAATGTCATGGGTACCATGTCACAGGTACAATATTCTGGTGCCAATGTGCTCGTTGGTGTCAGTGCCTGAACTAATGGAAATTATCTCCTTCCCCTTTTCAGAAAATATCTTCACTCAGCAGCCAAGTTACTTTGGTGACCTGGATGAGACTCTGCCCACTGTTCTCCAGGTACTGCTGTCCTGCTGGGATTTCCTCTGGAACTGTGGCAGGGCTTGGAGAGTGGAAGGGAACAGTTGTAGGCAGGCAGTTCATAGAATCCTGGAATACCCTGAGCTGGAAGGGACCCACAAGGACCATCAGTCCAACTCCTGGCCCTGCACAGACCCCCCAACAATCCCACCCTGTCCCTCAGAGCATCATCCAAACTCTCCTGGAGCTCTGGCAGCCTTGGGGCTGTGCCCACTGCCCTGGGGAGCCTGGGCAGTGCCCAGCGAGCCTCTGGGGGAAGAACCTTTCCCTGAGATCCAACCTAAACCTCCCTTGATTTTGCTATTGCTTCCTTTCCCTAGTTTATGTTAATGTGTCTCAGGGAGGTTTTGAGCCTTTATCTAAAACTATTCCTTGATGACTCTCCCATCACCTTCCTTCAGCTTCTCGCCTTCCCTGCAGTGCATCTCAAAGAATTTTCATTGGACAGTTCAGGGGAAGAATTAAACTTAAATCAACAAAATAGAAACCATTAGAGGTAGTTTAACATGGTAGAATGGGTTAGGAATAACACTGCAGGTTCAGGAGCAGGGGAAAATCTGATGCAAGGGTTGCTCTGGGGCAGTGCAAAAGCTATTTAGCACCTCTCCATGTATCAGCTTTCCTTTATATAAACAACTTTTATGTTCTCCAACCTGAGCAAGCAGGATTCACATTCAGCCTGAGGGGGAAGTCAAGGTGCCTTGAAGTCTTTGTACCCTGAAATGTCATGTTTATGTCCTCAAAAAGCTGCCTTATGCACAAAAATAAACACAAGGTATTTACAAGAGCATGTAGTCACTGGCCAAGGGGGGAAGGGCTTCAAACTGCCAGAGGCAGGGATAGATGGGATATTGGGAAGGAATTGTTGGCTGTGAGGGTGGGGAGGTCCTGGCACAGGTTGCCCAGAGAAGCTGTGGCTGCCCCTGGATCCCTGGAAGTGTCCAAGGCCAGGTTGGAGGGGCCTGGGAGCAGCCTGGGCTAGTGGGAGGTGTCCCTGCCCATGGCAGGGAGCAGAACTACATGATTTTTTAAGTCCCTTCCCACTCAAACTATTCCATGATTCCACAATTCTGTATCATTTACCCCAAGACCCCTGTAATGTCACTTGATGTTTTGGAAACCCACATTGTTCTTTTTTTTTTTTCCATGTGTTAAGAAACTGTTGGAGGTAAATCTCAGAGGGGATGCCACAATTTAAAAATATCCTGGGATGCAAGACCAAGCCTTCAAATTAATTACTGGGGAGGGCAGCAGAGATTCCATTTGCTTTTTGTGCTCTGCCATATCAGAGCAGTTTGCAGAAGGGTGGGTTTGGTCACCATTGCAGCTGGCAGCTCCTCCCCAGAACCTTTGCTTGTAAAAAAGAACCACAAAATCCGTCCTGCCAGCCTCAGGGAGGAGGGCAGGAGGGCTTTGGGAATAGCTCACAAACAGGAGGTATTACAGAAACAGTCCCCAGTTGCATTTGGGATGGGTAGTGGTTGTTCCCAGGACAAAGCTTGCCTTGCTCCTCTCTGTTTACGCTGCCCTGTCTCTTGGTTTAGGTGTTCAACAACATCTTGCACAAGTGTGGTTTGCAGTGTGAAGGAGCCTCTGCTGAGCCCCAGAAGCTGGAAGAGAAAGTCAGTGTGACTGCAGGGAACATGCCCCTCCAGGTAGGGCTGCTCCTGCCTGGGCTGTGCCCCTTGTGCCATCCCGTGGCTCACACAGCACCTGGTTCCGTGTCACTGTTCCACTGTCACAGGAGGTGATGATCAAACCTTCCCACCCTGAGCTGGTTGCTTTGCCTGTGTGCATGTCACCCACATCCCTTGTAAGGGAGGGGGGGGGGGTTTGAAACCTGGCAACTTTTTTGCTTAAGCAGCTCATAATGTAACAGAATATCTGACAGAAGTGTCCCCCTAACCCTGGCAGTGAGCAGAGCTGGGCTTTTTCCTTCAGGAGTGTGTGTTTAACCATGATGTACTTTAACTGTAGTTAATTAAGAGGGGTTTCAGGTGCTGGGGGCTGTACAAAGACAGGCCCCTGTCAGTGAGAATGGTCTACAAAATCTTAGTCGCTCAGTTTTGGGTGGGGGGGAGAGTTGTTTCAGCTGCCCTGGATAAGCATCTTGCACTGGACCAGGCTGCTGAAATCACCCCTTTGACTCCCATGTTTCTGTTTCCCAGGCAGTGCTTCCAGCTACATGGGGAAGAATTTCATGTGTGGAGGGTATTTTGAGAACAAAGCCACTGTCTAGAACAAGATCTGATGAAGAATTCCTGTAATTTCACAGGGTCTTTAATGAAAGCAAGCAGTTAGGATTGCCTTACAGATCTTTGAAGGGTTTAGGAGTTTAAAGGAGTTTAGGAGGCTTTAGGAGAGATGTTGTCTCTGCCCCCAGACCCTGTAACATGTTTATAGTTTAGACTCTGCAGTCAGGAAAAGGCCTGGCCTGAATATGCTGTGTCCCTGTTGGTGAATGTACTGTGTTCCTGGGAGAACTTGCTCTTCCCTCAGTAACTGCTCTTTCCCCCCCAGGAGCTGAAGGACATTGTGCTGTATTTATGTGACACCTGCACAACACTCTGGGCCTTTCTTGATGTCTTCCCCTTGGCTTGCCAGACCTTCCAAAAACACGAGTTTTGTTACAGGTACGTCTTGCTCTGCAGGCAGAGCTTGTCCTGGCAAAGTGAAAACACTGAATGTGCTGCTGTGTCTTGTCCCAGTCCCTCCCTCGTTAAGAGAAGACAGATTTAATGCAGAGGCTGCTGGGTTCACACTGACAGGAACGCAGCAGAATGAATAAATGGATAGGGATGTCTAGATTTGCTGTTATATATTCACCTTCAGCACTGTGAGTGATCCCAGAGCCAGGCATCCATGACAGCTTCAAAACCCACCTGGACAGTACTTGGTGTGCTGTGCAAAGGGTGGAGAGGGATGAGTTATGGACATAAAGATCTTCCTGCTGTGGGATCCAAACAAGGGAAGCAGGAAGTATTTCGTAGTCATGGTCCTTCAAGGGCTGAAAACAAGTGGGTTTGTTTGATATTATACCCAAGTCTTATGGTAGAGAGCATTACTGAGGCCTGGCAAAAGCTGAGTGAGGGTGACAAGGCAGCCCCGTCACAGCAGGGCTGGCACTGATTCCCTGTGCAGCTCTGGGGCACAGTGGGGATGAGTCAGGATGGGCTCAAGGTCCAGACAGCACAGCTTGTCCCACAGAGGCTGCAGGTCCTCGAGTGGCACCTTCCCACATTGCTCCAGGTGCTTTCAGCCCCCACATCACCTTGTGGAGTCTTGCCTTCACCATCCCTTGTTTAGGATTGAGTGAAGTGTTAATTTATTGTCCTTATTTCCCCTGTTTTGTTTGCTTAGTGTGAGCAAACACGGGTTTGTGTTTCACTTTTGCTCCCAGTCAAGTTGCAGAGCTCTGAAGCCTTTAGGGAGCACAGGCTGAGTGACCTGCTCTCTGTCCTCCTTGGGTGTTGTCCCCACGTTGGATTTTGGAAGGAGAGCAGGTTGCTGGGCTGCTGGTGGCTCTTTGGGCTGGCAAACAGCACTGCTTCCATGCCTGGGCACTCAGAGGGGGAAAACCTTTGGGTTTTCATTCTGCTGTTGATGTCAGAGATGTGCTGAAAGAGTCTCCATCTCTGTGCAGTGAGACAGCAGCAACATTTTCATCCTCAGTAGGGCCAAATGACCGGGGCTTTGGAATGTGGGGAGGAAGGACTCTTGTGTCATCTGGAACCTCTGAGCTCAGCCAATCTGCTGGCACTTGCTAATTCCTCTCCCCTGCTAAAAGTATCGACCAGCTTTGCTACTTTTGCCTCAAGGACACTCATTTAGCGTGGTTGGCTCTTAATGAGGGACGTGGACAGAATGTTCCTGCTGGAGTCCAGCCAGACTTTCCTGCAAAGTGCTGGGAGCCATCACCATCTCCCTGCTGGTGAGGCAGTGCTGGCTGTGTTCTGGGAGGGCATCTCTCCAGGTCTCTTGGTGCCCTGTCCCTGAAGGAGAGGGTCTGTGTGTGCTGCCTGGAACGGAAACTGGGCCAAACTTTCTGTGATTCCTCCCTGCCCCATCCTATTGGAACATCCTCTTGGGCCTTCAGCATGTGGGATACCTTCAGCTGAACACCCACCTGGAGCAGAGCTGAACAGCAAGGCCAGTAAGGCTTGACTGGAAATGATGTCCCACTTCATGTGCAGTGCTTGGCACACAGCAGGAGGGCCAGGAGGGTGTTGGAGTGGGACGGGGTGTTTCGGGGAGGACTCAAACTGGGTTAAGTTTTGGGCCCCTCATGACACTGAGGGGCTGGAGCGTGTGCAGGGAAGGGAACAGAGCTGAGAAGGGGCTGGAACAGCAGGAGGGGCTGAGGGAGCTGGGGGGGCTCAGCCTGGAGCAAAGGAGGCTCAGGGGGGACCTTCTGGCTCTGCAACCCCCTGACAGGAGGGGGGAGCCGGGGGGGTCGGGCTCTGCTCCCAGGGAACAAGGGACAGGAGGAGAGGGAACGGCCTCCAGCTGTGCCAGGGGAGGGTCAGGTTGGACATCAGGGAAAATTCCTTCATGGAAAGGACTGTCCAGCCCTGGCACAGCTGCCCAGGGCAGGGGTGGAGTCCCCATCCCTGGAGGGATTTAAAAGCCCTGTGGATGTGGCCCTGGGGGACATGGGTCAGTGGTGGCCTTGGCCATGCTGGGGAAGGGTTGGACTCGATGGTCTCAGAGGTCTTTTCTAACCTGAGCAATTCTATGATTCTGTGTCTGTTGACTCTTTGCAGGTCTTGGTTTGGGATGTTTTTGGGTTGGGCAGATGGGTCAGATAAGTACCAGGGCATTTTTCAAATGCATTTCTTTCCTACCTCTTCAAAGGCACCTCAATGATTTCCTGAGAGTGTGATTTCCTTCCAGTGCTGCTCTTTTTTCTGTATGTGCCTGTGTTTTGGGGGAAGAAAATAACAAAATGGGTGATGCTAATTATTGCTGCTGGTGAGGAGGGTTTAATGAAACCAGCCATTTGATTTGTCTTTTAGCAAATGATTTTTGGAGCCTCAGCTGACAGTTTCTGGGTTTTTCCCCCCTTTTCTACAGGTTAGCCTCATTTTATGAACTGGCAATTCCTGAGCTGGAATCTGCAATCAAGAAGAGGCATTATGAGGATAACAGGTGAGAATGGCTGCAGGGGTTGGCCTTGGCTTTTCAGAGAGGCTTCCCAGGGCTGAGTTAAAAATTCACTTCATGCTGCTTTACCCATCCCTGGGGAGTCTTTCTGACCCTTTTCTTGTGCTGCTTTGAAGAGCTCTGAGGACATGACACTTGTAATTCCAAATTTTCCTGGGCAGTGGGGTGACTAATCATTTCTTTCAGTGCTGTGTAAGAAGGAATTTGATGGGAGGTGCATTCCAATTGTAACCAAGTGTGAGAACATGGATGATATCTCTGTGTACAGCTTGGCCTCATTGGAAGGCACAGGCTGTGCTGGTACATCCTGTGTGGAGCTGTCAGGACAACTGGGGGTTGAGAAGAGCTTTGTGTAGAGCATGGATTTTCCTTAAAGCCTGTGAAGTGGCTCCAATCTCTGGTCTTTGCAGCAAGGAAGTGATTCTGCTGATGAAATCCCTCTTTTAGAAGGTTAACTCTGGCATGAAGGTGTGTTACAGATTCTTGTGCTGCCACCAACAGTGTCTTTTGCTCTCTCTGAAGTGTTTTTGCTGATTTGTGGAGGAGGATTTCACATTCCAGGAAGAAGATGATAGAAGCTTTTCACATCCTAATAAACCAAGTCTGTCTGCAGCCCATCTTGGAGAGCAGGTATTGGCACTTGGCTCTGTGCTCCTCGCCAGGTATCTGATTGCTGGGGGGGGAAACTGTTTCCTCATTTACAAATTTATTGGAGAAAATGAGCAGATACTGCTATTTGTCTTGGGGCTGCAGCCAAAGACTTGGCTGAGATCAGAATTCTCTTGTCCTGTGTATCAGGAATGTTCCAGATGAAGCTGTTTGGTCCAGAATCTCTGTGGTGAGCTGTGGTCCAAGGAGCTTTCTAACCTCAGTTTATGCAAATTCTAATTGTGTGTGTAGACACCTTGGCTGAGACCCCACAGTAGAAGTGGTGCAGAGTTAGAGATCACTGAAAACAGTCATTTTAAACCTGGATACTGCTGCCTTTATCTAGTTCTTCCCCACTCCTGTTGGGAAAATTGTTAACTGATAGCGCTGAGTAATCTCAAAAGGAAGGCAAGTATAAACTAACCTGATTTTAAAGTAGAGAAAAGAAGTTAAATGACCCAAAACTGTACACTGGGGACAGAGCCAAGAGCCTGGATCCCAGCTGCCAGCCCAGTGCCCCCTTGGGCTGGTCTCTCCTCACCTGTGCTGGAGCTGGTGTATGTTGCTGGACTCTGGGGCTCTTGCTCTGCTTGGATGTTTCCCCTGCTTTGGCAGCAGTGGAACTGTCCAAGATGAGCAGTTTATTTGTGGAATTCATGGAATCAGAGTATCCTGAGCTGGAAGTGACCCACTGAGCCCAACTCCTGGCCCTGCACAGGACACCCCCAAGAATCACCCCATGATTCCTTATGAGATTGGATTTGCTTCCTTGACTTCCTCTGTGACCTGGACTTTATCCCTCAGTCTGTCTGTGCTGTAAATCCAATCCTTCAAGGGGCAACAGCAGCCTTGCCTTTCCCCTGCTTCCCTGGGACTGGCTTTCAGCACCCACTGGAATACTGATAGTATCAACAAACCAGAGTAAAGTGTTCAGATCCCTCAGTTGTAAGGACTGTAAATACTTCAGAGGAATTAAGGGGAATGGCTCTAAGCTCCAGGAGGGCAGGGATAGATGGGATACTGGGAATCTTTCCCTGGGAGGGTGAGGAGGCCCTGGCACAGGTTGCCCAGAGAAGCTGTGGCTGCCCCTGAATCCCTGGAAGGTCCAAGGCCAGGTTGGAGCAGCCTGGGCTGGTGGAAGATGTCCCTGCCCATGGCAGGGGGTGGGCTGGGGAGGTCTGGGCACTGTGACCAGGGGTGCAATGGGAGTTTGCTGGCACAGGCTCTTGCACAGGTGAGCACATACTTTCTGGGAGGTTCACTGCTGTAATCCCAAGACATATAATACAGGCACAATTACAAAGGCACCACACACCCTTTTCTGCTCACTGCAAGTCTGAGGCATCAAACTATTTGTAAAGCCTGTCTTGTAATTCTGACTGTGATACAGCTTTAGATGTAGCTGCCTGAAATGTTTGCTGAAGCCATAAGAGGGACTTGTTTCCATTTGACCCTTTGCTCCTGTGAAAGCCCAAAAGTGGCCTGGAATCTGTTTTTAAATGGGGTGTTGCCTTGGTGTGTGAGTGTGACTGGTTTGGCTGGTGAGGCAGAACATGGAGCTTGTGCAGGGGGGCAACCTTAGCTCTGAGTGTTCACCCTGCTGTGTTTTCTGCAGCTGTGAGAATATTCAACCATTTATTGAGGAATTTCTACAGATCTTCACCTCAGTGCTTCAGGAGAGGAGGTGAGTCTGGCTGGGAAGGAGCCCAAGGGGAGGTACCTCCTTCCTCCCCCATTCTTTACACCAGGATTGCCTGAGACAGCATTATGAGGCTTTGGGGAGTTAGAAATCATTCCAAGTAGTTGGGAGAGCTGCAGTGAGAGGATTTCAGCCTGCAGCACAGCCCTCATTGTAAAGGTGAGGAGGATGCTGCATGACACTGAGGAATGTTATTCTTCACTCTCTTTAATCCAGGCTCTCAAAGACGAGAGTAGCAATTTAACCATTAGCTCCCTTGACAAGTTAGGCTGTTATTAGTGACCTGTGCTTTCCAGCTGGGGTGACCACACCAGGAAGATATTAAACACTAATGCTGGACATGCAAAGTGAGTGGCAGAACTGGGAATTCCATCTCGTCCTCCTGGCTGTGCTGGCATTCTGAGCACGTTCACACCATAAAGCACATTTCCCTGTAATGCAGCACTGGGTTACAGCCCCTCACACTGAGGGTGTTCCAGCTGGCTTTGAGGGCCTGGGGGGAGTGTTGCTGCAGTGTAGTGGGAGCAAAATCAGGCCTGGCAGGAATCCAGGGCTGGGTGAGAGGTTCTGTGTGTTCCTACCCGAGCACTGAGGCAGTCAGGGAGGCACAGCAGGGGTGGGAGTGGTAATTAATCAAGTTCAGCTGATTAAACTTGCATTCTCAGATTTCTCCGTGACTACGACGAGCTGTTCCCCGTTGAGGACGATGTGAGTCTGCTCCAGCAGGCATCCTCCACTCTGTATCCTCTGCTCTCACCTTGGGGGTTGGGTTCTTCACACCAGGGACATTTCCCCTGTTGCTGCCTCTGGTTAAGCTGCAACGAGTGCTGGAAAGTTTCCCTTAAAAAAAAAAAAAGGAGAGGGAGGCAGTTGTTGCCCAGAGAAGCTGTGGCTGCCCCATCCCTGGAAGTGTCCAAGGCTGGGTTGGAGCAACCTGGTCTAGTGGAAGGTGTCCCTGCCCATGACAGGGGGTGGATGGGATGAGCTTTAAGGTCCCTCCCAGCCCAAACCATTCCATGAGTGTTGATGTAGACACAGGCTTGGGAGCCACTGACAATCACAGTTACTCCAAGGTGATCTCGGAACACGCACATCCAGGAATGTCCTTAACTCTGCTCTCAGAGACGAGACCAGGACAGCCTATATCCTCCAGGCAGTGGAAAGTGCCTGGGAAGGGGTGGACAGGAAAAAAGGACAGGTTGTTAAAGATCCAGCAGCAGCATCTACTGGAGCATCAGCAGTAGTGGAGAGCTCTGCTGAGGACAGGGAGGATCCAGGAGCTGCCTGTGCACCAGGGGATGAGGTGGGTACAGTTCTGGGTGGGACAGGGCTCTGCTCTGCCTGCCCTTCATTCTTTGTGAGGACAGGCTTGCTTTGCTCAGTTCTGGTGACATGAGATTTGGTGTCATTTCTGACCTTCCCTGGATCTCAGTGCAGCCCCACATGCCTTTGGAAATGAGAATTGAATCCACACCTGAATCCTGCTTTATCTCTCAGCAAATGGCTTGTAACTCCCATGGCTTGGGTTTTCCCTTGCTGGGGATTATTCAAATACTTTGCCCCATCCCTGCAGTTCATGTGCATATTTTTAAATGCACAGCTTTGAGGAAGGGATTCTGCAGAGTGTCCTTGCTGGCTTGGGGACTGACAAAAGCACTCATGTGCCCAACTCTGTGTTCAGATCCAAACAGCTGATTTCTCTTCTTTTGACTCCAATCTTGGAGTTCTGTGTGTCTAAGCTCTGGTAGCCCAGACTGCTGCTCTCCCTTTGTTTCTGAGCTCTCCTGCCTGCCCTCAGCTGCTGTCCCTGCCCAGTAACCCCAGTTTGGTACCCGCAGTGTGCTGGTGCAGCGGCCGTGCCCATCGCCCGCGTGTCCGGCGTGGAGCTGGACTCCCTCATCTCCCAGGTGAAGGACCTGCTGCCTGACCTCGGGGAGGGATTCATCCTGGCCTGCCTGGAGGAGTATGGATACAACACAGAGCAGGTGATCAACAACATTCTGGAAGATAAGCTGGTGCCACACTTGGACAAGCTGGACCGAAGGATGCAAAGGTGTGACACAACTTGTGGTTGGTTGTTCAGAATTTAACACTGTTCTCACTGAAGGCTCAGCACCTGCAGAGCTCTGAGAAGTTGCACGTGTGTATTTTTGGGCTGTATAACTGCAGTGAGAGCTTCTCCTTGTCACCTGCCATCAGCTTTCTGCCAAGGGGTAGAACATTCTCTGCTCAGGGTTTGAGTAGAGCAGGTTCTGGGCTGTGATTTGTGACAGGGACAAAACATTAAATGCTCAGGTAAACACCATTAAAATTCCATCACTGGGACACTGGGCTGGGCAATAGAATGTGTTGCCTTCAGAAGTTATTTTGCTGCAGAGTTTGAGGTGGTAGGTGTGGAAATCCCGGGTGTCCTGCAGGGAAGGGGCTAATTCAGCTGCAGCTCACCCTGCAGGGTCAGACGTGGTTCTCCAACAGGCTGCTGCTCTGTGAGGGAAGTTAGACCAGAGAGAGGTTGGGACTGGGAATTCAGACCCATTTTTATGTGTCCTCTGACAAACTTGCCAGGCTTGCCCTGCTTGCCTGTGTTGTACAAGGGGTTGATAGCTGGTGGCAGGATTGAGTTGCTGGAGTTTGTCTGCAGCTGTGAGTGTGTTTTTGTGCTGCACCAGCAGTTCCTGACGGAGTGTCAGGATGTGAATGTGCTGTTTGTTCACATTTCATGGAGGAGTGGGCAGACTGTCTCACTGTTGCGTTAAAGGGAAGCATCTTTATCAGAAAAACTATGGAAAAAAAAATCCTAGTTTTTCAACAATCTTGGTGCTCCCAAATCAGATCTGCTGACTTTGGCACAACTGGTGCAGGGTGAGCTTAAGGAAGGGTTGGGTTTTCTGCAAAGCCAGCAGTTAAATGAGATAGGGTTGGATTTTTTTCCCACCCTCCCTTTTTCATCTTGAAACAAAGCTGTTGGTTCAATAGGAAATGTCCAATTCTGATCCCTGCTGATTTATGGGTGAGCACAGCAGCGTTTGCAGCTGCCCAGCTGAGCTCACTGCACACCAAAATCAATGTCAGAGAACAGCCTTTTGTCTTACAAGTTGAACAAACGTAAACCTGGAGCCATGAGAAAGATTTAAGGAGGAACCACAGGGAGATAAATATCTTGCAATCAGCAGCAGCAAATTATTGGAATTTTTTCCAGCATGTAATTCATCATACTTAGTGTTTGTCTTTACTGAGTCAGTGTGGAGAGCAGGCAGTCTGTTAAATATTCCGTGGTGCTGCAGGGTTTGACTTGCTCTGAAAGGAGCAGCAGAGTTTCCTTTTGGCTTTCTGGGAGTTGCTTTAGTTTCCCCACAAGGATTAGATTTGGAAGCTGCCTTGTAGCTCAGACTAGAGCTGTGAAGTGAAGGGTTGACCCAGAACCTCGGGCAGGGTCTTGGTGTGCTCTGGATGATTTTGGGACTGACGAAGGATAAAGCAGGGGCTTAGGGAGGAGAGGATTTGGTCTTTCTCACTTCACCTTTGTTTTTATCCTCTCTCCCCTTGTTTTTTCTAACAGGCAGCTGAAGCCAGACCCTACTCCCCTGGTCACCTCCCGCTGTAATGTTTTCCAGAATGATGAGTTTGATGTTTTCAGCAGGGACTCAGTGGATGTGTCTCGGATACAGAAAGGCAAGAGGTGAGTGTCGTGTCCCTGCTCATTAACTCTGTGTGTCAGGAGGAATAAATCCCTGTGAACCTGCACATTTATATCTCCTGCAAACCTCCTTCAGGGGTGTGTTGGCAGGGGGTGAGGCTCCATCAAAAATGTTTCCCACCCATGTGTCTGGGAAAGGAAAGTGAAGTATGAGGGGTGTTGGTCTCAGGTGGTGTTTTTCCTAATTGGCTTTGCTGTGTCTGCTGTTGGAGGTGGCTCTGCCAAGCTCATTTGTAATGTCAGGCTCTTGCTCCTTGGGCTTAGTGTTAAACTTGTACTGAACAACAAAACCTTGAAAAGGACCATCTCTGAGCCTGGGATTGTGACTCAGAGCTGAGAATAAATAATGATCTGGTTTAGAGCCAAGAGAAGCTTCAATATCCATCTACTTCAAAATCTGATAACACTGAGTGCCTCAGACACCTCGTGTTGTTCCTGCTGCCGTGAGCCTCCTGCACAAGGGCATTTGGAGCTGTGGAGCAGTTTGGGTTGGAAGGGACCTTTAAAGGTCACTTAGTCCAGTCTCCCTACAATGGGCAGGGATTTCTATAACCCCCCCCCCAGTTTTTACTTTGCTTTGTGCCCAGTTTGGTGTGTGGTGCTGTGCCACACTCCATGCAGATTTAGGTGCTGGCTCCCCTTGATATCAACTCCACCCCTATAATGTGGTTCCCTTGTTTCAGATTCTTTTTAGTCCTATCACAGAATCCCAGAGTGGTTTGGGTTGGAAAGGACCTTAAAGCCCATCTTGTTCCACCTTCCACTAACTCTAAACACTGTCTGTAACCAGCCAAGTGTGATCTTTATGTTGGGATGTAATTACACAGAAGACAACTAAAAATCTGGGTGGAATTTGAGCCATGAGAACTCCCAGTTAAGGTTTTGGTTGCAAAGCTGCATCAACCTCTCAGGAAAAACCCACTTTCGTCCCAAGTCCAGCTTCTCAGGGCAGTGCCACTGTGCTGATCCTGGTTTGGCTGGGCAAGAAAGGGATTTCTTTTCTCTCTGGCCAGGACTTTTGACACATCCCATGGCTAAGAATTCACAGACCTCACCTTTCTCCTCGTGGTGTTGCCTCTCTCAGTGCAGGCAGGTGCCCTGTGCATGGCTGTGTTGATTTATCCCTGAATCCCAAAGCCTTGCACAGGTGAGCTGGGTTCTCCCTGTCTCCAAAGCCTTGCACAGCTGGGCAGCTGTTGCAGCAGCTGGACAAGGCCAGAGAGCCCCGGGGTGAGCACAGAGCACCCAGTGGCTGGAATAACCTGCTCGGAGCTCCCTCTGCAGATCACTTGGAGAGCTCTGGGAGCTGTGGGTGATCCCTGGGCTGGGCTGGGGGGCCCTGCTCCCAGGGCACTGCCCTCCAGCTGTGTGGGAGGCTGAGCCTTCTCTCCAGTGGCACCATCACTCCTGCAGAAGTTCTCATCTCTCCCGCTCTGGTTACATGAACTCTTGGGATTATCCACTCACTGCTGCTCTTTTGGCCTCCCTCAGGCTGTGTCTTCATTTCAGAACAGTTTTTACACTGAGAACTCTCTGCAGGACTCCAGGTACATTATTTCTGGTCTGAGTGGTTTGAAATGTGGATATGACCATTGTACACCCTCCACCCAAAGCTGACCACATCTAACTCAATCCAAGGATAAGCTGTGGTACCTGGCTCTCCAGGATTTAACACTCAGCACTCCATAAATACCCGGAATGTCTTTTCAGCACTGAAAATCCCACTTCCTCAGTGGTTCTTCCACCAGCAAGAAGCCTGATGTTTTACCCAAGCGTTGAAGTAACAGAGCTCTCCAGGCTTAGTTTGAGATCTGCTTTGGATTGGAATTGTATCAATATTTAATTCTTTCTCTTTTTTCCCCTCCTTCTTAATGCCTTTTGCTCACCAAATTCTCTTGTGTTCAGTCTGTTGCTAAGCACAATGTCACTTAAAGAGCCAGAGCAGGCTGAGTCCTGCTGCACTGGCCACTGTGAACAGTTTGGGGCAGGGCCTGTCCTTGGGAAAGAGAAATCCAGGCAGGATGAGGAGGGAAAGGAGCGTGAGGAAATGAATGTACCAGCACAGACTCTGCTGATCCTGAAAAGTGATCCCACTTGTCTGTGCCTGTCCAGCCTTAGTTGTTTCAGCTGAATCTGTCTCCTAAGTCAGAGCATGCCCTCAGCACCGTGGGGCCAGAGGAGCTGTCCCACTGTTTTTCCTGGGATTGGTGCCATTTCACACAGCTCTGCAGTCACCAGACCAGCTGGGCAGGAAGCAATTACCCAGTGCTGAATGCCCACGGGAGCTGTTATCCCAGTGATCCCAGCCTGGGGATGTGTGAACTCACTGCATGCTTGGGAGGGCATTGTGCAGCTGAATGCAGGCCTGGAACGGTGAGTCATGGGAGAGAGGGAACCACATGGAGCTGCAAACTTCCTTTGTTTGGAGATTCTGAATGGAAATCAGGCTGCTTGGATCATCTCCCCACTGCCTGGTGCTGTGTCACCTCAGTCTGTCCCCTCCTGAGTCACTGCCATTGCCCTGCACAGGTTCCTTCTGTGGTAATATCCACTGGTGCCTGTTCCTCCTGGACTCTGAGGGCTGCAAGTTGTCCTGGGAATGCCGGACAGTGGAATCCCTTGTTGTTCTTCTGTAAATATGTACTTATCTAGTCTGAAAAATGGGAGTTCAGAGTTATGCTTGTGCAGCTTGAGACACTCAGTGCCTGCTTTTTAACACCTCTGGTTCCTGCTCTTCCCTTCTCTAAAACGACTATAATTTACTTGCCTTCTAAACTTAAAAAACAAAGCCCTTGCAGTGCTCTGAGAGGTTGAATCACAGTCATTATCTACTGTTTTGCTCTTTGCCTTGTTAGTTGTGTTGACTCTCATCCTCATGGTTTGTGGCTCTCCTGGTGCTCCTTGACCACATTTCAGCTGGAGTAGGATTGCATTTGGCCTCCTGGAAAAGCTTCCTCCCTGTCTCAAAGGGTGGTGGTGGCCTCCAGTTCCTGCTCTGATCTGCTGTGGGATCTTCCCGGGCTTCTGCTTAAGAGAGTGACTCTGTTCCAAGCCAGGAGTGGATGGTTTGAGTGGCCAAAGTGGACAAATGACCCCACTGGGACCACTCCATCCAGATTTGGGCCCCCCCAGGACAGGAAGGACGAGGACCTGTTGGAGCAAGTCCAGAGCAGGTTGATGGGAGGAATGGAGCAGCTCTGCTGTGAGGGAAGGCTGAGAGAACTGGGGTTGTTTAGTCTGGAGAAGAGAAGGCTCCAAGGTGACCTAATTCCAGGACCTGAAGGAGCTGATAAGAAGGATGGAGAGGGATTATTTACAGGAGCATGGAATGCCAGGACAAATGGGAATGGGTTCAAACTGATAGAGTAGGTTTAGATGGGATATTGGGAAGGAATCCTTCCCTGTGAGGGTGGGGAGGCCCTGGCACAGGTTGCTCAGAGAAGCTGTGGCTGCCCCTGGATCCCTGGAAGTGTCCAAGGCCAGGTTGGACGGGGCTTGGAGCAACCTGGGCTGGTGGAAGGTGTCCCTGCCCATGGCAGGGGTGGAACTGGATGATTTTAAAGGTCCCTCCCAACCCAAACCATTCCATGACTCCATAAGTCAGCAGGGAAGCAGGTGGGTCTAAGGAGTGCTTGTGGCCTTGGAGAAGAGACTTGTGTTGCTTCATCTCCCACTAACAAGGGCAAAAACACCCTCTGGGGCAGGTTGTGACACCCTGCCTGTGTCTGTCCCTGTTTTGTGCTGCTGTGCAGGAGGGAGAAGGACACGACCAGGAGCCTGGTGAATGACAAGAGCCTGGTGTTGGAGCAGAGGGAGAGGTACAGCCAGTACAGTGTGGTGGTGGAGGAGCTGCCCCTGGGCCCGGGGCAGGCCCAGCCCTACGGGGACTACGAGGACGAGTACGACGACACCTACGACGGCAACCAAGTGGGGGCCAACGACGCCGACTCGGACGATGAGCTCATCAGCAGGAGGTGGGTGGGGAAGGGGAGCTCGGTGGGAACCACCACGGCCTTGTGTGGGTCCCACAAACCTGGTCAGCGCTGGCTTTGGGCTCTGCCCCTCTGTGAGCACGGGTGTCCTCGCCCCACCTTCAAACCACCCCTTTGGCTGCTGCTCTCTCTGTGACATTTGGGTCTCCCTTCTCCTGTGGGTTGAGAGTCTTGCCGTGGCCTGTGCCAGGGCATTCTCTGGCCTCCACTCAGCCATTGCCTCAAATCCAGCTGCAAATTTGCTCATCAGCAAAACCAACTGGAGAATTTGCCATTGTGTTGAAACTTCTGCTTACAGAAACCACCCTGCAACAGGGAAAAATGGGCCAGTTTGGACAGTCAGTGTAGCTGGGCAACCTAAACCAGCTGGTTAGCAAAGGAGCACTTCAAAATCTGGGGAACTGTACGACTGGACTTCTCCCTGCCAGTCCCCTCTGATGTCTCTGAGTGCTGACAGCTGGAATTCAGACCCTCATGGGCTGCTCAGCACTGTCAGAAGGACTGGCAGCTGCAGACAATCAGCTTTTAGGAAGCAAAGGGTTAGTTTGGGATGGAGGCTGTAGAATATTTGTTTTAGAAATACGAGCTGGGGATAGAAAACACGTGATTTAAAAGCTGCTTTAACACTTGTCTGAAAGCAGCCTTTTCAGTTCTGTATTATGAAGATGTCACTGTTCTTAACCTCAAACCAAAATGAAGCTTTGGGCTTCCTTTGTCCTTTTTTTTCCCCCCTCCTAAAGTGTGGTGAGGGTTCAATTTAAATTCTTTTTGTGGTTTGCCTGTTAGTGTGGCACCCAGGTCTTTTCCCTTGTTTCAGGTGCTCACTCTCCCCAGAAACAATTAGTGGATGTTTCTGCTGAAAACTGGATCTGTGGGTGTGAAATAACAAAGGCTTTTCTGGGTTTACATTTATTTCTTTGACAGTGGAATCATGGGTCTGAATTCCAGTAGAATTTAAGCATACACACAAATATATATATTTTAAAGAATAAAAGTCATGTGGTAAATTGTGCCTCCACCCCAGGCCCTTTGCTCTGCATGTCCAGGGTGATTCATAAATCCTAATGGATTTCTCCAAGGATTTCCCCCTGTGTGAAACTGGGGCACAGCAATGAAGTTTGAGCTCCATGGATAACCCCTGACCACTCACAGAGGGTTTGGAGCACAACATTTGCTGAGCATTAATGTTTCTGTCTGAGTTTGGACTCGAGGTTTGGGGGTTCCTGACTGGAGAGCTTAACAAAGGATATTCCTTACTAAAACCCCCTTTCCCAAAGGAAGCAGTTGTTTGCTTGGAGAAATTCCTTGTGAGGTTTGAGGTTTTCCCTAACCTGCTCCTTTTTTTTTTTTTTATAACTATTATTATTTTCAGTGACAACTTCATAGTGAACATTCCCCAGTGAAGAATGTGTTCATTAATTACCCTGAGGAATGTGTCATTAGCTGCTGAGTTTCCTTCCTTTTTTTTTCTTCGGGAAAAAGTCCATGAAATTGGTAGAACTTCATTTTTTAAAGATGTAATGCAAACCAAGAAGGTTCAGTGAAGTGTTTGTGGCTGCAGTGATTTCCTTGCTGACTGTCTGTGTGTTCGTTCTCAGGCCATTCACAATTCCTCAGGTCTTGAGGCCTAAGGGACAGGAGGAGGGACAGGAGGAGGAGGAAGAGGATGAAGAGGAGGAGGAGGAGGAAGCTGAAAAGGAAAGAACAAAGGTGACCCTGATTTACCCTGTTTCTTCCCTGCAGGGTGATGTGGAGCAGATTTTGGAGTGACTCTTTCAGCAGCAGCGGAGGCTGAGCTGCTGGGCTGGGACACATCCCCCCGACAGCTCTGCTGCTTCCCGGGATAACCAGGCTGGAGCAGGGACATTTGCTGTGTGGGGAGCTTTGATCTGCTCTGTTCCAGAGCCAGGCAGTGCCAGCAGAGCACCCCGGGCGTCCCTGGGCTCTGTGTCATGGCTGTGCTGGCACAGGGGGCTGTGGGGAGGGGCCTCAGCCAGCGCCGGTGCCAGGGGGTGTTCAGAGCCCCTGGCACAATTCCTGCAGGGATAATGAACCGGGGACTAACTCTGCTCCCAGCAGAATCCCCTCCTGCTCTAGGATTTTGCAGGGTGCTGATGGGTTTCCTGACCTCTCCCCTCCCTTCTTTCCAGGACCACTTTGTGCAGGACCCCGCTGTCCTGCGGGAGAGGGCCGAGGCCAGGCGCCAGGCCTTCCTGGCGAGGAAGGGGTAAGCAGGGACCGGCCTCTGGGGGGTGGTTCCCTGGCTCTGCAGTTGGCAGGTGTTTTGCTGCTGACTGGAATGGCTGAGGGTGTTCCTGACATTCCTGTACATCAGGGTCACCACCACCGTGGTGTGAACTTCCTCACCCACCTTCTGCTTCACTGCTGGTGGTTCTATCCCATTGAATGGGTTGGCTTGTCGTGGAGTCGTGGAATGGTTTGACTGGGAAGGGACCTTAAAGCTCATCTCATTGCTCCAAGCCCCGTCCAGCCAGGCCTTGGACACTTCCAGGGATCCAGGGGCAGCCACAGCTTCTCTGGGCAACCTGTGCCAGGGCCTCCCCACCCTCCCAGCCAGGAATTCCTTCCCAATCTCCCATCTATTCCTGCCCTCTGGCAGTGGGAAGCCATTCCCCCTTGTCCTGTTGTTCCAGGCCCTTTATCACAAGCAGCAGAACCCTTTTCAAGGCAGGATCTTGGAAAGCACAGCTTCCAGAGCTCCAACAGCTCCTGCAGGGATTTGGGAGCAGTTTATGGGCTGTTTTCAGCTGATGGGCTCAGTGTGTCAAAGGACACAGTTGTGGTGTGGCTGATGCTGATCCTGGGCTGTTGTGGATCCCTGGGACGAGCCAAGGCCCAAGGGCTGAACTCCTCATCACCGGCTGTTTTGGGGGTGTGGGATTCTGTCCCCAGCTGTGCCGTGTGCTCGTTGTGATGTCCTTTCCTGCGTCCTGCAGGTACAAGCACGACAGCTCTGCCGTTGTTGGGAATGCCAAGGGCCACGGGCAGAACCGGGACACGGTGCAGGAGCGGAGGAAGAAGGAGGCAAACAAAAGCACCAGGGCCAACCACAACCGGCGGGCCATGGCCGACAGGAAACGCAGCAAGGGCATGATCCCCTCCTGAGGGACTCCTGGCCGGGGGTGGCACCGTCCCCAGCCTCCTGCTCGGGAGTTTGGCTCGGTATCCTCGGCATTCCCTGTGCTCAGGGGGCTGGATGTCCTGGTCCAACACCTGGCACTGCAGCTCGCGTGGAACGTTCCCTGTGGGAGCGCTGCCTGTTCCCGGGAAGGAGCAGGCCCTGAGTCTCCTCAGTTCACAGACACACACATGTGTGCTGGTGGCTGCACTCAATACACCAGACAGGCTGCACCAGCCACTCCTTCCCTTTTGTACTATTTATAATTTACAGAGTTTTATTTTCATACTGATCCCTGTGCCCTCCCCGCCACTCCCGGGAGCTCTGTGGCCTCCCTGGGACAGCCCCCAGCTCTCTGCTCCACTGAAATGCCTTATCCTGAACTGGAATCATAGAATATCCCAAGGAAGGGACCCACAAGGATCATCCAGTCTAGCTCCTGTCCCTGCACAGGACACCCCAACAACCCCACCCTGTCCCTCAGAGCGTTATCCTGGAGCTCTGGCAGCCTTGGGGCTGTGCCCGCTGCCCTGAGGAGTCTGGTCAGTGCCCAACCACCTTCTGGGGGAAGAACCTTTGCCTGATATCCAACCTAGCCCTCCCTGGCACGGCTCCATGCTGGCAGGGAACTGCTCAGGCTATTCCCACTGCCAACAGACCCACAGGAGCTGAGGGGAATAAGACCTTGCCATAGATTTCTGTCCCTTGAGTGAGGCCTGTGAAAACAGACCATGGCAAATAAATGATTGAGATGTTTCAGGTGGTGTTTTAGGCTCTCACAGACAGGATTGATCTGTAACTCAGAGGAACCTCCACAGGCCTCTCAGTGCTGGATCTACAGGTGGGGAAATTCTCTCCCTGCTCTGTGTTGGTTCAGTGTAATGAGATTTACCCACAGCCATGGAGACCAAAGATGCTGGAAAATGAGGATCTAATGCTAAGCAAGATGCCAGTGGTGTGGAAATCCAGGCTGAAGGCAGCAGGTTGGAGTCCCCAGGAGCTGCCTCCTCAGTAACCCCCTGTCCCACCCCATGAGGCAGAACTGCCCCCACCACCCTTTGCTGGGGCAAGGCTGGGAGCTGAGAGTGACTTGCTGAGGGGCTTCTCCTCAGGGCTGGATTTTGTCAGGGAGCTGTTCCCTGGGCAGGGAGACACAGAAATTACCAGGTGACCTGTGTGTGAGGTGCTCAGATGCCACAGCAGTGGCTGCAACTCTCCCTGGGCATCCCAGACTCAGCTGCCCACAGCTGGTGATAGAGTTGTTCCAGTTGTCATGGAGCGCTGGGATGTTTTGGAGTGCTGTCCTTATCATGGAGATGAACTTCCTGGCAACCAATTAGCCTTTGCTTTATTAATTGACTTGGTTAATCTGCCCTTAGTGGCATCTTCCCACCACCCTGTATTTTCTAGAACTGCAGAGGTGCCTGTGGCTGTCACCCCCCACGCTGAGAAAATGAGCAGGGGGTGATGATCCAGGGTAATCCCAGAGCTGCAGCAGGAGCAGGGTGGTAGTAAGGTGGTAGTAAGGTCTGTAGACATACCTTGGTGCCTGGTTTAATTCCGAGGGGGTTGGGGTGTGACTGGAGCTGCTATGGGGCTGTTGGCAGAGCAGCAGAAATGCAGCAGAACTGACACTGCCACAACAGGAGGTGAAGTCCTGAGTGCTCCAAGGAGATTTTTCTTTCAAACCTCCTGATGACAAGCAGAGGAAAAATGGAATTGTATTCACCACTGTCCCCAAATCCTGTGTGCAGGGCAATCCCCTGCTAGGGTAACTCTGCTCTCCTGCAGCTCCTGCTCTCTGGGCTCGTGGCTCAGCCCCTCCCTGCTGCCCACTGCAGTGCTGTCTCCCCCTCATCCTGTATTCAGCTTTGGTTCCCGCTGCTCAGAAGCTGCACCTCTCTCTGAGCTGCTCAGCGTGGAGCAGCAGCACTGCAGAGCCAGCTGGCACCACGGGCTGGGGCTGTCCCAGGAACGCTGAAACCTTCCCCTTCAACAGCACAGCTGGGACTGGCACAGCTGGGGTTGCGTTTTGCTCTAAAAACACGATGTTTTTTAAGTGTGTTTAGAGTAACTGTTTCCCCCCTGGTGCCCATTTGCAAAGCCAGTAAAGCTGCTGCCCCCAGCACTGGCTCTAACGGGCTCTGCCCCAGCCGTGGCTACAATTCCTTCTGATCGGGGAAAATGGAGGGAAGAGGGAGAGATGGGCTGGGGAAGGGGGAAGAGCAGGAATCACTGAGGCAGATCTGCCAAGAGAGCTGAGTGATTAACTGGATCGTTACCCCAAACAGTACCCAGATATCCCTTCCTGGGAATAAAAAGATGTTTGAAAGACTCAGAATCAGGGCTGGGCTCCTCAGTGAGGCTGCTGAGGAGGGAATGGCTCTGCCCAGGGCAGGGGGATGGAACTGGATCATCTTTAAGGTCCCTTCCCATCCCAACCATTCCATGACTCCCCTGATCGAGCTGCTGGGGGAAATGGACCAATTCCTCTCCCTGCCCAGCAGCTCTCCTTGGATCCCAGCGTGGGGGCAGGCTGGTGGTACCACACAGACCTACAGGACTTCTGCCCCTCGAGCCATCTGAAGAGCCAGAAGGCACAGAAATAATTAGGGAAGGGATCCACATCCCCTTTGAGGAGGTTTTGGACCATTTCCCCACCCCCCCATTTTCAGCCCAGCAATGCTGGGCACACTCAGCCTGCTCAGAGCTCAAGGGGCCAGTGCCGGGCAGATTTACCACTGTTAGGGCAGGGAGAGGGGCCAGGAACCTCCCCCAACCCTGTACAGGACCTACCAAAGATGATGTAAATGATTTTAAGCCCCTTCTCTGTGAACAGGCCAGAAGAAAGACAAGAGCTGCTCCTCCCTCTCCAGGTTCTCCTCAGGCAGAGGCCAACGGTTGTCACTAAACCACAGCTCTCTAAGTGCTTCCAAGCCTTTCCAACCATTTTTAGGAGGTTGTGATTCCTTCCAATGCCTTGGAACTAAGGAGTGGGGCTGCACTGAACCACTCTCCATCTCCTGGAGAAGGAGGAGCCCCAAGGAAGCCAAAGGATGGGTGAGGTGAACACACACACACGAGACAAGGACCAGAGTTTTATTTGAACATCGTGAGCCGAGAACAGCAGCAGCACCCCCAAGTCCATCCTGCCTCACATCAGCTCAGAGGGGGGCTGATACACTCTGGTTTGGAGTTGTTCCATCAGGAATCCATTCCCAGTTTCAGGAGGCAAAATCCTTCCCTGCTCCTTCCTGGCTCCTGCTGCTGAGCTGCTCAGTTCTCATACTTGTGCTTGATGTGTTTCCACAGTTTCTGGGTGCAAAACAAAGGCTTTTCAGAGGTGCTGGGATGACATTTCACCCTAAAATGCTATTTTAGAGTTTATGTTTTATAGTCATCCTGCCTGGGGAGGTGGTGAGGGAGCCCTGGACTGGATGTGAGGGTCACAGGGGGCTCCTGGCTTTTAGTCTGGACAGGGAGGAAGCTGCAGAACATCCCCTTCCCCCTGCTCTGGATTGGAGTATCCCAGTCACCCTGCCTTGAATTCCCACCCAGACCAGAGAGGGCAGTTCTGCTCCTGGAGGCATGGGAACAGAACAATCCTAGTCACAGAATCCTGGAATGGTTTGGGTTGGGACCTTAAAGCCCACCCAGTGCCACCCCCTGCCATGGGCAGGGACACCTTCCACTAGCCCAGGTTGCTCCAAGCCCTGTCCAGCCTGGCCTTGGACACTTCCAGGGATCCAGGGGCAGCCACAGCTTCTCTGGGAAACCTGGGCCAGGGCCTCCCCACCCTCACAGCCAGCAATTCCTTCCCAATCTCCCATCTCTCCCTGCCCTCTGGCAGTGGGAAGCCATTCCCTGTGTCCTGTTCCTCCATCCCTTGTCCCCAGTCCCTCTCCAGCTCTCCTGGAGCCCCTTTAGGCCCTACAAGGGGCTCTCAGCTCTCCCTGGATCCTTCTTTTCCCCAGGGGAACAGGAAGCCTCTGTTTGTCCCCTGCACGTGACCCTGTGCCCAGCAGTCGTTATCCCATCACAGCCGTGCTTGGGAACACAAGGACGACCTGATCCCTCTCACCGCAGCTCACCCCGGGACTCTGGTGCACATCCGGGCAGCGCCCACGCCCTCCCTGTGCCCGGGGCCGCTGGGCCGAGCCGGGGGCACGCAGAGCACAGAAGCAGCTCCTTCTCCTTCTCCCGCTCCCACCGCCTCCCACGGCCCTTCCAGCGGCTCCGCAGCCGGGGGAGCCCAAGGACAGCCCGAAGCCGCGACCACCGAGTGCCACGAGAGCCGTGGAGCCCCCCGGGCTGGGGCCACACCGCGGGGACAGCGGCTTAGGGACAGCTTGGGGACGGCCCGGGACAGTTTAGGAACGGCCCAGGGACACGTTAGGAACAGTTTAGGAACGGCCGGGGACAGCTTAGGAATGGCCCAGGGACACGTTAGGAACAGTTTAGGAACGGCCGGGGACAGTTTAGGAATGGCCCAGGGACACGTTAGGAACAGTTTAGGAACGGCCCGGGACAGTTTAGGAACGGCCCGAGGCCTGCCCCGGGCGGGGCGCACTGGGGCCGGCCTGACCTTCAGCGCGGGCCCGCGCGCCGGGGGCCTCTCCCGGCCTCTCCCCCCGCCTTACCCCCTCGTTGAGCTGCTCGAAGAGCGCGTCGGCGCCCTGGTCGAAGGCGCGCTCGAACAGGACGGCGCCCAGCACGACGGACAGCGCGAAGGTGGAGGTGCGGCGGAACAGCGCCCCGTACACCTGCCGCAGCAGCGCCATCTTGGCCGCGCGCACCGCGGCTGCGCGGGGGTTGATGAGGGGTGTAGGCGGTGCTGGGAGAGAGGGGCGCAGTGCTCTGCGTGCGCGCGGGGCATTGTGGGAGTTGTAGGCGGTGCCGTGTGAGCGCTGAGCGCGGGGGTGCGAGACGCGCGGGGCATTGTGGGAGTTGTAGGCAGTGCCGGGAGTGCAGGGCGGTGTGCTCGGGGCGCGCGCGGGGCGTTGTGGGAGATGTAGGCGGTGCGGCCCTGGCCCGGCTGGAGGTGCGTGAGCGGGGCCTTGGGGAGCGGGGCGGGGGACTCTGTGAGGGCTCTGCGTAAGCGGTCGCTGTGAGGGAGCCGTGTGAGGGGGCCCTGTGAGGGATCCAGGGATCCCTGTAAGGGCTCCGTGTAAGGGGTCGCGGTGAGGGGGCTGTGTGAGGGCTCTCTGTGAGGGATCCCTGTAATGGGTCCGTGACGGGTCCCTGTGAGGGCTCTCTCTCTGTGAGGGCCCCGTGAGGGGTCGCTGTGAGGGGGGTCCCGCTCGGCCCCGTCCCGCCCCCCTTCTCCTCAGCGGCCCCGCCGGGCAGCCCGAGGGTTTAGGTCCGGCTTTGTGCCTTGAAACCAGCCCGGCCACGGCTGTGGGGGGACCCAGACCGGGCTGGGGCCAGGGGGCTGAGGGGGCAGAGTCACCCCTGCCCTGCCGGGGTGCCCTCCAGGGGTGACAGGGACACGAAGGGGTTGTGGTCACTGCCCTCTGCTCACCCCTGGCAGAGGGGGGGCAGTTGGGGTGTTTTCTGGCAGTTTGGGGGTGTGGAGGGTGGCCGGTGACAGTGTGGGGTGAGAGGGAGAGTGGTGTGCACCTCATAAATCATGGAATTATGGGATGATTTGTGTGGGAAGGGACCTTAAAGCCCATCTCATTCCCACCCCCTGCCATGGGCAGGGACACCTCCCACTAGCCCAGGTTGCTCCAAGCCCCGTCCAACCTGACCTTGGACACTTCCAGGGATCCAGGGGCAGCCACAGCTGCTCTGTGCCAGAGGACCCTCAAGCTCCAGAGGCCTCGGGAACAGTGAGATGTGGCCCCATGTGGCAGAACAGAAGTGGGAACATTCCCTTTTGCCACCTTCTCCTCGTGTTTTTCTCTGTTTAACCTCAGTAAGGGCAGAGGGGTCCCAGGGTGGCTCCAGCACAGATGGGACAGGGAGGCAAATTTGGGGTTAGGAAAGCAGGACAGACACTGGGGACTCAGGAATCCTAAAATTGAAGCTGTTCCCCCTCAGGGTTGTTGTTAAATGAGCATCTACACGAAATTCCAGAGCAGACCCTCAAGTGACTCTGCTCTGTCGTTTTGTTTGTCTCACCCACTCAGAAATAGCACAAGGTCTGGCTGCAGAGTCACTTCTCCTGTTTTATTTATGTTTGGTTCTCTCATGCAGTGACTGTGGGGATCTGTGGGATTTTTTCTGGGTTAGGGAAAAGCCTCTGCTCGTGCTGGAAGCCTGGAATGTGCCTGACACATTCCTGTGCTCTGTGTGTGGTGTTATACCTTTGGAATTACAGAATATCCTGAGCTGGGAGGGACCCTAGAGGATCATCCAGTCCAACTCCTGGCCCTGCACAGACACCCAACAGTCCCACCCCGTCCCTCAGAGCATTGTCCAAACCCTCCTGGAGCTCTGGCAGCCTTGGGGCTGTGCCCACTGCCCTGGGGAGCCTGGGCAGTGCCCAAACAGCCTCTGGGGGAAGAAGCTTTGCCTGAGATCCAACCTGAGCCTGCCCTGACACAGCTCCAGCTGTTCCCTGGCTGCTGTCCCTGCTCACAGAGCAGAGGTTGGAAAAGCTCAGTTGTTATTTTTCAAATGTAACTGCTCAGGATTATCTCAGACAAATCTCCCCAACAGCCTGTGAGTTGCTGCCACCGGGCAGGTTTGTGTATGGTCAGACTGGTGTTGATCCCAAATCGAGCCCTGGATTTCCAGAGGAAGGTGTCCCTGCCCATGGAAGGGGGTGGAATGAGATGAGCTTTGAGGTGCCTTCCAACCCAACCCATTCCATGAAGATTCCACCTGGACAAGGGGGAATGGCTTCCCACTGCCAGAGGGCAGGGTTAGGTGGGATATTGGGAAGGAATTGTTCCCTGTGAGGTGGGGAAGGGCTGGGCTTGAATTCCCAGAGAAGCTGTGGCTGCCTCTGGATCCCTGGAAGTGTCCAAGGCCAGGTTGGACGGGGCTTGGAGCAGCTTGGGCTGGTGGGAGGTGTCCCTGCCCATGGCAGGGGGTGGGATGGGATGGGCTTTAAGGTCCCTTCCCACCCAAAGCATTCCATGATTCCATGATTTACTCCAGGTAAATGGAAAGCAGGACCTGTCCCTCTGTCACTGGAAGGTGCCAGCAGACTCTGCTGCCAGCCCAAGGCTCCCTGCAGATCTGAGCCCATTTAAATTGGCAGCTGAGTGTCATAAGCTTGACACTTGGGTTTAATTAACTTCACATCTGCCTGGATATCCAAAGTGGCTGGAATGGCCCCAGGCCTGGGCTGTGAGAAGGCAGGAAATTGAGGTCAGAGCCCAGCAGCAGCTCTTGGGGTTCCACCCAGGCCCAGACGAGTCCGTGTGTGCCCATTTCAGGGTCACCTTCCTCCCCCTGCCCGGTGAGACACCCCCCAAGAGTCCTGGATAAAATCTGTAGCTGGCACAGAGCAACGTGGAGTGTTTTGGCAGCAGCTGGAGAAGGGACAGTGTGGGATGGTGCACGGGAGATCTTGGTTGGAGTGGTCCCAAGCCCCTCACTGGCTGTGCCACACCTGGGAGGTGCCTCAGTGCTCCAGGAGGCACAGCAGAGGAGCTGTGTTACACTTTTATACAAGGCAAAGCCCCTGTGGGGTTTTTTGTGCTTGCATTTGTTCAGGGACTCTTTCCAGCTGGCCCAGAGCCTGTCTGGGAGTGTTTGTGGCTGTGGAGGGTCCGGGGGTCTCAGCTCCTCAATTCAGTTGCAAATCAGGGTCTGGAGATGTTGAGAGGAAGCAGCTACATTTACTTTATTTCATAATGGCCAAGATGGATTTAATTAGGAACTATCTCTGTTCACAGCTGAATAATGCTCTTTGTTTATGGCTGGAGCCGTTTGGGGAGATGGAAATAGGCTGGTGCTGCTCAGAAGCAGCTTTGATTCCTCTGGACCCGCCGAGCGCTGGTGCTGCAGAGAGTTGGCAGAATCCAGCCAGATTTCCATGCAGTGGAATCCTTAAAAAGATGGGAATAAGTGTTGGGTGTGATCACTGGAGGGGCAATCTCGGTGAGAATCCAACGCTCCTCTAATTGCTTTGCTCATTCCTTCGTCCCCTGCAATGGGAATTGCTTGGAGAGTTTGGGAGCAGGCAGCTGTGGGATCTGCCTGGAATCTGTAGGAGCTTTCTGCCTTGTTTTTTTTTTTTGGGGGGGGGGGGGGGGGGGGTGGGGGTTTTTTTTTTTTTTTGGGGGGGGGGGGAGGAGGGGAAGGAGCTTCTGCAATTATTGCTGTCGGGGTGATGAAAGGGAAAGTTTGAAACCTGATTTCAAAGGCTGGCTGCTGCTGGGCTTCCGCAGGCACAATTCCCTGGGAGAGCTCTGGAAACTTGTGTGGGACCACTGCGGAATCTCATTTGTTTTCCCTGTTTGCAGCATCTCTGCTTCTGCAGAGATGGAGTGCAGGAGCCAGAGCTGAGACAGGGAGCTTTTTATGTCACCAGGAACTTTGGGAGACTGTGGAATGAGATGTGAAAGAGGGATTTTTCGGTACTCAGAAGCAGAGCCTGCCAGTGGGCCAGACATTTTCCCTTTGGATTCCAGCAGCCCCACCACAGTGCAGCAAAGCTGGCTGGAAAACTCTGGGATGATCCAGTGAAGGATGAGGGAATTTATGGATCCCTGTTCATTTAACAGAACTTGGGTTTGGTTTCTTGGGCTGCAGCAGGACAGTTTCAGACCTTAAGCCCTACGGAGCTGTTACAAATTCCATGCAGGAGCCAGGTTTGTGGATCAAGTTTGACCACCTCCAACAAGGTATTTCACCTGGAGAATCATGGAGTGGTTTGGGTGGGTTGGGACCTTAAAGCTCATCCAGTGCCACCCCCTGCCATGGGCAGGGACACCTTCCACCAGCCCAGGTTGCTCCAAACCCCGTCCAGCCTGGCCTTGGACACTTCCAGGGATCCAGGGGCAGCCACAGCTTCTCTGGGCAACCTGGGCCAGGGCCTCCCCACCCTCACAGCCAACAATTCCTTCCCAATCTCCCATCTCTCCCTGCCCTCTGGCAGTGGGAAGCCATTCCCTGTGTCCTGTCCCTCCATCCCTTGTCCCCAGTCCCTCTCCAGCTCTCCTGGAGCCCCTTTAGGCCCTGCAAGGGGCTCTCAGCTCTCCCTGGAGCCTCCTCTTGTCCAGGTGAACCCCCCCAGCTCTCCCAGCCTGGCTCCAGAGCAGAGGGGCTCCAGCCCTGGCAGCATCTCCGGGGCCTCCTCTGGACTCTCTCCAGCAGCTCCACGTCCTCCCTGTGCTGTTCCCAGGGCTGGAGCAGCTCTGCAGGGGGGTCTCACCCGAGGGGGCAGAGGGGCAGAATCCCCCCTGCCCTGCTGCCCACGCTGGGGGATCAGCCCAGGGCACGGGGGGGTTCTGGGTGCTGGGGCAGGTCCAACCCCTCACCCACCAAGGAAAGGACCTTAAACCAACGAGGTTTCCAGTCCCGTTGGAGTCTCTGAGTGTTTCACCTTCAGTGTGGAGGTTTTCAAACCGACTCAAAACAATCAGAAAAGTATTCCATCAAATGCAGCTGGAGGCAGCTTCACTTGTGGTCTGAGGCCTCAGAGATTTCCAGCAATTTGCCTTTGAAGCAGCAGTTCTGGGGAGCAGGGAGTGTGGTGCCTGGGTGGATGGATGGATGGATGGATGGATGGATGGATGGATGGATGGCAGGAGGCTTGGCAGCCCTGCCTGAGCTCGGCACGCTGGACTCTGAGGGATTGCCTGGAGTTCTGCTCTTCCTGCAGAGCCTGAGGAATCATCTGGGAGGCTGTGATTGATTCTGGCCCTGTTTTATTTAGAAAATCTTTATTTCTTGCGCTGCTCCCCGTGCCATTTTTTAAATGCATTCGGCTGTCAAGGTGTCAAAACGTGGAGAGTTGCTTTTGGAGTTTATCTCCCAGTCCATCCATCTTTGGCTTTCATCAGGTGCCTTCATATCCTGCAGGAAGGAACTTGCAGCTCCTTCAGGGTGTCTGTGGCACCTCCAGCAGGGATATCCCACGGCATGGGTGCCTCAAAGGTAAAACACAGGCTGACCTCACCTGGAGCATGGATGGGAGCTCCCAAATTCTGTCCTGTCTCTCCTCAGTTCTCCTCGTCAGAGTCTCCAGGCTACACCTACATGTGTGATGTGCTTCCCTCTTCCCTGGGGGAGAAGGACCAGGAATCTCCAGGTTGTTTTCAGTGGCTGTGGAGCTGGGGTTCTTTTTTCCTGGCTGTAGGGCTGGTGTGACCTTAGTTCTGTGCTCGAGGCAGACGCACCTTGGTGCCACAGGCTGGGGAGGGTGAGGGGAGCAGGCCGTGATGTGCAGGGCAAAAGGGGTGTCTGGGTGGGCTGAAGGCAATGTTATGTCCTGTGGTGTTTGCAGTGCAGCTTCCCACCTGCAGGACAGGTGAGACCAGCTTTTGTTTTATCTTTGAGGATAAAACAAGTATCTTTGCTGAGTTCCTTCCTTTCCTTGCTGAGGTGGACACGAGGGAATTTCCTTCCTCCTAAATGGCAGCTCGTGAAGATTGTGGTTCAAGGTCCCCAGGACCTCCAGCTCCTGTTTGCACCCTGGATGGTTTCTGGTGCACCTTCCCTGGAGCTGTTGGCTCTCTGGATCTCTGTTTTGTGTGATCTGGACACAGGGAAGGAGAATTCTTCCAGCAGAGCTGTTGCTGCTTTGTGACAGAGATAAATGCAGATCCAAGCCTTGTCTCCCATGTGCAGGCAGCAGATCCTGCCCCAGCAGCCTGTGATGGACAAGGATATAAACTGTTGGGTCTCAGCTCTCTCTCTGTCTGCCAAGCCCAAGTGATTTGAGTTCTCCTCCTTTGGAAGCAGGCGCTGTAAATCCTGGATCCTCCGTTCCCGTGGCTGGGTGCCGAGGAACTGCCTGATGGTTCCCAGGCCGTGCTGAGGCTGCTCTGCCAGCACAGAGATGGGGAAAAGGTACTTCTGTGACTACTGTGACAGGTCCTTCCAGGACAACCTGCACAACAGGAAGAAACACCTCAATGGAGTGCAGCATCTCCGGGCTAAGAGAGTCTGGTACGACTTATTCCGAGGTGGGTGCTCCCAGCTGTCTGCCACTCCCTTCCTGGGGCTGGGGAGGGAATGGATGAGGTGGGGCAGTGGGAATAGAAAATAAATCAGCACTGGTGGTTTATACACACTGATGACTCTGTGTGCCCTGATGCTGTTGCGTCGAGCAGTTGCAGAGGCAAAACGGAGACAGGCTCTGACTCGTCTCCCTTGTGAGTGCCACCTGAGGAATGGGGTGGGAATGTGCATCCAGGGTCTGAGAAGAGAGCAGGGCAGTGCATTCTGGCTGTAGCAAAGACTGAGTTTGGGCTCAGCTGGCTGTGAGACCATTGCCTGTGTGTTCCTGTGCTTCCTTGTGGTTCCTGAGCTGTTTGGGACAGGGCAGGGTGTTGCTGGGCACGGGGTCTTCACCTGCTCTCAGCCGTTGTCTCCCCAGATGCCGCCGCTATCCTGCAGGAGGAGCAAACCAAGAAACCCTGTCGGAAGTTCCTGCAGACAGGTGAGGAGTTCTGAGGTGCAAATAAGTCCCTGAGCTCCAGCAGCTCCTTGGAGAGCCAGCCCAAGGCTGGAGTGAGGGGCTTGGCCCTGTGTGTCCAGCATCCAGCTCGGAGGGGGGATGGAAGTGGAGCCTGGGTTTGCCTGCCCAAGGCAGGATCTCCTGTGGGCAGGTCTCACAATGCTCTGTGGCTTTTCCGAGTTTGGAAAAGACCTTTAACATCACCAAGTGCACCCATCAACCCAGCACCACCATGTTCACCCTTAAACCACGTCTTCAAGTGCCACATCCACAAGTGTGTTTTTTAAACACTTCCAGGGGTGGTGACTCCTCCATTCCAATGCTTTACAACCCTTTCCATGAAAATTTTTTTCCTGATATCTAACCTAGTGGATTTGGAAATTGAAATTTGAATTTCCAAATCTCCCCATTTGTTCCAGGACAGTGTGATTTTGGGTCCAACTGCAGATTTTCCCACATGACAGAGCAGGACCTGGAGAAGCTGAGTGCTCAAGTTCAAGGTGAGTCCTCCAAAGAGGAAATGTCCAGGGGTCTCCTTGGAGGGGCAGTTGCTGCAGGGGGGGTTGTGCAGGCTGTGATCCTGCAGGGAGCCAGCAGAGCACGGATCCCTCGTGCCTTCCAGTGCTGTGTGAGCCTGGAGCCCGGGAATGCTGCTGTTTGTCATGTGCTCCCTGCTCTGGAGCTGCTGGCACAGACACAAACCTGGAGCTGGGCTGTGCTGTTACCACTTGGCAGCAAGAGTCTGGAGTGGGCTTTGTGAACCCTCGGGGTTTTACTCAGTCAGGGAATAAAAACTGTCAGCAGCAGAGGGCACTGGTACATCACTTCCCCTTAAATTTATGGATTGGATTTCCCCCCACTCCTCTGCCACTACCAGGGAGCTGCTGCTTCCACCTGTGGGAAGAGCTGGCCTGCTGTGGGGCTGTGCTGAGGACAGGACAGGGGGTCTTGGATCCAGGAATGGCCTCTGCTCGTGTGGCTTTGGTGGAACTGAGGTGTGGGCAGAGGGTGGGTGGCACCTGCTCCCTGCTGGGAGTCTCCAGAGAACTTCTGAGCTTTCTCGTTCTGGGACTACCACTTCTTTTCCCTAAAAGGGGTGACAGCTCTGTTTTCTTCATAGTGGTTGGAGAAAATCCCAGAATCATGGGATGGTTTGGGTTGGAAGGACCTTAAAGCCCGTGTAGTGCCACCCCCTGCCATGGGCAGGGACACCTCCCACCAGCCCAGGTTGCTCCAAGCCCCGTCCAACCTGGCCTTGGACACTCCCAGGGAGTGTGAGTGAGGTGATGGTGAGAACTTGTGGAATGGTTGAGATCTCTGCTGGAGATCATCTGGTCCCAACCTGCCCTTGCTCCAAGCAGGATGAACTCAAGCAGGGTGCTCAGGAGCACTTCCAGTTGTGTTTTGAATATCTCCAAGGCTGGAAACTCTGCAGCCTCTGTGGGCAACCTGAGCCAGTGTTTGACTATGTTCACAATAAAAAATGTGTATTTTTTTAAATACTTAAATGGACATTCCTTAAGGAAATTCCTGTATTTTGGGTTGTGCCCATTGTCTCTTGCCTTTGATGGATTCCCTCCAGTGTGTCCAGTACAGGGAGCCCAGCACTGGGCACAGAACTCAGACATGGCCTCACAGTCCTCCTTGACCTGCTCCCAGTGCAGCCCAGCTTGGAGCAGCCCTCGTGCCCCCCCTGCTCCCTGGAGCCAGCTGTTGGTCTGCCAATAGTCTGGAAAAACCAGGCTGAAGTTGGAAGTGTGTGTGTGAGATGCGAGATGTTGGGGGGTGTGGGTTAGAGCCTCTCCCGGCCCCCTGCGGGATCCGATCTGGGGAGGCAGAGCTCGGGGAGGGCACCACGGAGCTGTTCCAGCGCTCTCCGTGCCGAGTCAGTGTGTGACTCCCCGGGGTGACTCTGGATCGATCTCTGATCCACGCTGGAATTGAATAAACCTCCGCGGGGACGGAGTGCTCCAGCCCTCCCCAGAGAGCAGTGCCTCCAGTCCAGCCCAAACCCTCTCCCTCCCGCTCCCTGCCGGGCCCCGGGGGCGGCACAGGGTGTCAGGAGCCTGCGGCGTTCCCGGTCGGTGCCGGCTGTGCCTGCGGGGGAAGCGGGAGCTCCTTGGAGCGGAGCGGAGCTGCCGGGGAAGGCTGGCAGCTCCTGTGCGCTCGGGCAGCTTCCCCCGCCAATTACCCTGCTTATTGAATATTGACTGCAGTCAAACGGGCCGGCTCGGGGCGCTGGGTTGGCTGCCGGGAGCCGCGTCCGGAGGGATTCCTTGGAAACCTTGTATTTGTGTTAGGAGTAAAACATTTAATTTACCAATTAGCCCTGAAGAGCGCTGGCCGGGGAGCGGGGGGTGCCTGGTTGGGCAGTTCAGTCCTCACCTCTCGTGTGTGTGTGACTCTATGTGTGAGAAGAGCATCACACAGACCCTCTCTGGGACCAGAGAGCTTGGAGGGGTTTGGTGGAGGGACAGGCCCAGCAGGACTCGTTGGGGGGGAGAGGTACAGCCCTTACCAGGGACAGCAGGTGCAGGGCTCAGCCGCTGTTGGTGTGACATGGGGACACTGCAGCCGAGGCATCCGTGTCTCAGGTGCTGGGTTGAAGGCAGGCTCGCGTGTGGCAGGTTGTGTTACACACACAGGAGCCCTGATCCTCCATCAGGAAGGTCCCATTTGCATTCCCACCCACTCCTGGGGTTTCTGTGCCATGAGCCATGCCAGGCTGCAGCCAGCAGGATGCCACAGCGTGGGCTGGAGCAGTGCTCTGGATCAGGCTCTCTGTCCACGGAGATTTCCCGGATGGGAGATTTTGACAGGCTTGGAGCCGGGGGTGGTTGGGGGTTTGAGATGAGCAGAGAGGCTGGAAGCTCCAGAGCCTCCCCACCTTGTGCAGAGCCTGGTGTGACCGTGCCGGAGGTGACCAGGCTGGTGGGATAAAGGGAACAGGCTCCTGGTGGGTCCACAATGCTGCTTAACCCCCCTTTCCTCAGCTCTGGTGCAGGCAAAGCCTCGTCTGACTTTTTTTCTAAACTGTGATGACACTTTTTTTGTCATGTAAATATTGAACCTGCCCCTGAGTCTCCGGAGTGTTTGGTGTTGGTAGCTCCCTAACAAGGCACTTTTATCACAGCCAAAGGAAACATTACATTGTCCTTAACATTTGGCCTTTTTAATGCAGGGAGTTCACCCTGTTGTTTGTGTAAGTCTTGTAGGTTAGGTAGGAAAATTTCTGGACGATTCCCTGTTCTAGAACAGCTTGGAGCGTGGCCTACTTTGGCTTCAGCATCTCTGCACCCTGTAGAATAGCCTCATCAAGAAGCAACAGTTTACACCTTCGGCAGGGAGGGAGAGATATTCCCAGCTGTTCCTGCATCAAAGCATTAGCCTGCTGCATCATTCATCAGCCAGACACTTCCAGGCTGTCATTTTAAGTAGAGTCATGTCAGAAAAAGTCACTGTCAAATTGCCATCTTCTTGCTCAGAGTTATTGGCTGCCCCTAATCCGTGTCCGTGGTGCAGGTGGGATCAACCCAGCCCGGGCTCTGATGAGCTCCAGCCAGGCAGGGCTGCGAGGGGAGGGCGAGGGCACAGCTGGGGGAGTGTTTCTGGTGTATCCATGAGATTGGAAGGACATGAGGGACCCTGCTGGGGTGGCTGGAGCCGACTGGTTTAACTGGGCGGTGAGCGGGAGGAGAGCTCACAGTCGGCTGGGAGTGGTAACTTGTTCTGCTGCTCCTGGTGCAGAGATTCATCAGCCTCATCTCTCAGCCACAGTCTGGTGCTGTTCATGTGCTCTAGGGGAGTTTGGGGTCCCACATCACCCCCCCCAGGGAGGCAGCTGAAGGGTTTCATGAGCATCCCTTTGCTGGGTGACCTGCCCGTGCTGTGGGTTCCATCTCTGGGACGGAGTTGAAAAGAACCCCTGGGAAAAGTTGCATGGGAAGGGAAGGTAAATGTGGGCTCCCACTCTGGCATCATTAGAGGTGCTTCACCAGTAGACACTCTGTTAATTGGCTGTAATTAGATTGTGAAACAAACACCACAGTGAGGAGGAGGGGAAGCACCTTCACACCTGCTGCAGCCTGGCCATGTGTGGGGAGGAAGGGCTGGTAAAGGCCTTTCAGAGCTACTTCTTGGAATACCTGTTGGCATTCAGGGGGTGTTTCCAATCTCAGGGTGGGTTTGGTAGTCCCTGGATGAGATGTGTGTGCTCCAGAGGAAGATGAGATGAAAGAATGACCTTTTTGATGGACATGCATCAGGGCAGGAGAGTTGCCTGTCCATGCTGCCCATTTCTGAGCCTGAGGGTCGGAATGCTCCGGAGCAGTAACTCAGAGAGCAGTGATAACAGGGAGCCAGCTGGATATCTTTCTAAGGGGGACACCTGGGGCCTCATTTATCCCAGTGTGAGCCTGGCGTGGTCCCACTGCATGCAGTGAACTCTTCTGGATGGGGCTGTAAGTTGTGGCTGCTCAAGTCCCTGGACTCCCACCAGTTCCTGATGTGGTGCTCAGGCTCCCTGCTCTGAACAGAGGGGCTTCATCTGCTTATGGTGTGTTCTGTGTTGGGCTCTGGAGCTGGATGAAGAGGAAATCTTAGTGGTAGGAAGAAGTGGGAGAGGTTTGTCTCCACAATTTTCTTCCCTGCCTCGTCACAGCCGCTGCTGGTCCCCTTACCAAGGTGGGATGTGCCCAGGTGCTCAGGAGATGGAGATGCCTGGAACAAAGGGAAGTAAGGTGGTCAAGGTTGCCAGGGAAGTCTAACCTGGGAACTGAACCTGGGTACCCCGAGTCTGAGCAGTGCCCAGCTCTCCAGACTGAGAGCTCCCTGGCTCCCTGGCTGGGTGGCTGGGCTCACCCCAGGTAGTTCTGCTGGGGCTTTGATCCTTGGGAACAGCTGTAGGAGCCTGGAACAGCCCTGTCTCCAGCCTTATCAGTGGGTTGCAGAGCAGCACCTGGACATCAGGCCCACAGCAGGCTGTCTGTGGTGGCACCGAGCACATTGTCACCCTCCCAGCAGCACCAGATGAAAAGGCTGGATGACAAATTATCCATCTCCGGCTGCTCATTGTGTAGCACATTCCTGCCATCCTTATTAATATTCAACAGGCAGATGAATAATTGGTTGCCAGCACGAGGATGAAGTGATCCTTCACTCTGCCCAAGCAGTATTAATTTCACACCCTGTCTGGAAAGGTGTAATATTTTCCTTAAACGTGTGACATATGGTGGGTGGGTGTGGAGGGGGCTCCTGGGGGGCACGGCTGCAGCTGGCTCTGCTGGGCTGGCTGATCCCTAAATGGGGTCAGGGATCCCCCGCTGGGCTGGGTGAGCAGGGCAGAGGGCAGTGACACACAGCTGCCTCTGCTTCCCTTTTGTTGTCAGCAGCGTTTGCTTTCCCGAGGGTCACGTTCCCTGTGGTGTTAGGTGGGAAGTTTCCACCAGGCTGGAGATGTGATCGCTGGGAGCGGCTCCTCGTCCCGCCCCGCCTGTCGTGCTGGCAGCAGCGTGGCTGTGGCAGCCACAGTGTCAAGGACTGCTGCTAGACCCTGTTCTCTGGCAGCTCCCTCCCTGCTGCTGGGGACACTGGGCAGTTCTGCTAACTGGGCACCCCTGGAGTTGTGCCCAGTGGGAGGGACTGGTGAGCACTGGGCTGCCCCGCTGGCTCTGTACCCTCCTGCCCGGGGAGGACAGAGTGTCTGCAGGACAGGTTCATGTGCAGGTATCTGCCCCACACAACCCCCCCAGGGTGCTGGAGGGGTTGAAATGTTGGAAGGACCCTCACTGGACAGCAGAGGTTTCCTACTGTTTTTCTTCCTCATTCCTAGCTTGCATGAGAAATATAAGACAAGGAGTAATGGGTTCAGACTGAAAGGGGGGGAATTTAGGTTCGATGTCAGGAGGGAATCCTTCCCTGTGAGGGTGATGAGGCCCTGGCACAGGTTGCCCAGAGAAGCTGTGGCTGCCCCTGGATCCCTGGAAGTGTCCAAGGCCAGGTTGGACGGGGCTTGGAGCAACCTGAGCTAGTGGAAGGTGTCCCTGCCCATGGCAGGGGGTGGGATGGAATGAGCTTTAAGGTCCCTTCCCACTCAAAGCTTTCCGTGCTCCAAGTGCAGGAGCTGGTCCCTTGGCTCCCTGTGCCCTGGCTCTGTCCCTGTGCTGGTGGCAGCTCCTGCCCGGGCTCTGCAGGGCTGGGCACGTGTCACAGCGGGCACCGTGACCAGCCCTGACAGCAGCTCTGACATCCCTGTGCCGGCTGTAACTGCTCCCAGAACCTCCCAGGCTCTCCTGGCCTGCCAGGGCTGCAGCCACCCGGACACATGTCCCTGTCACTCCCACCTAATGGGGCAGAGGTGGCACAGTCCCTCCTGCCAGGTGGGAGCAGCTCCAGGCTTGGGGCCAGCCCAGGCTGTTTGAGGCGAGGATGAGGATGATCTGCCCCGGGGGGAGATGTCACTCAGTGCCACCGTGCTGGCTTAGCCCTCGTCCCTGGCTCTGCCTGGCTGGAGCTGTCACCAGGGATGACTCCAAGCGTCAGATGGCAGGAGGGCAGAGGAGGAGGAGGGGCTGCCACTGTTCCATACTCTCTCCACCACAGGAAACCGTGCAGGGTAATGAACAGCAGGTTTAATGGAGTGAAAGGACTGCAGCACCAGGGTCTGGTGGCCTCCCACCCCTCCCTCTGATCCAGCTCTCCCTGATGTCTCCCTCTCTCAACCAGGGGAGAAGAGGCTGAAGGAGCTGCGGCAGGAGGGAGCAGATATCCCACCTGGCACCATCGAGGACTGGCTGGAGAAGAGAGCCCAGAGACTGAGTGCAGCTCAGAGCAACAGGTACAGGAGTCTGGGATCACCCGGGTGTGCTCTGGCTGCTGCTGCTGTGCCTCAGGATGCAGGGGGGGATCCCACAGCAGGGGTGGGATGGGGGAAGGTGCGGGTTTATCAGAGATCCCACTCCATGGGATCGATCATTTAACACCCCTCCAGCACACATGAGGGGCACGTGTGTGGATCCAGCCCTGCCTGCCCGTGTCAGAGACGTGTCCACACGTGTCCCTGCGTGCCAGGGGACAGTCCAGGCCTTGGGAACAAGCCACACCCGAGGGTGCTCCGTGCTGTCTGCAGGGTGCCCAGACACTCCTGCAAGGACAATGCCAGCGTGCTGCCAAGTTATTAATGCAGAGTTTGGTGGCAGGGGCCTGGTCTCATCTGTTGACAGCTCCCCCACCCCTGCCTGCTCTCCCTGCCAGGGGGAGGGTTGGACTGGCTCCTCCTCACAGTATCCACTCGGATTCCGTGCTGGCTGTTTCCCGGCTCACCTGACTGTGCCGCAGGCTTAATGGGATGACATTTGGGCACGTGCCAAATCTCTCTTTTGTTCTTTCTCTGTTTGCTCCTGTCCTCTCCCTGTTTGGCCTGGGCAGGATCTTCCTTCTGCTGCTTGTCTGGGCTTGTTGCTGTGTGATTGTTCTGTCCCTCAGCTCAGCTGCCCTTGGCCTTGCAGTGGTACCCACATTCCAACCCCTACACTTCACTTGCTCATTCTGCTTGTCCTGCCCGTGAATTCCTGGATCTTGGGGTGGATCAGCTCTTACAGAAGATAGCCATCCCTCTTCCCAGAGGGATTTCCTCAGAGGGTCATACTCAGAGGAATGTCCAGACCTTCAGAACTTGGTCCCTGCAGCCTCCGTAGATGCCCAAAATTTCCAGGGTTGTTGCCTTTTCCCCAGCCTTCCTGTCCCTGCAGGCTCAGAAACCATCTGCTACGGGAGCTAAACTCCAACTATTTAAACTTCCCTTCCTCTACCCAGCCTTTCCAGTGCCTGTCCCTGTCACCTCTCTTCTCCCCTTGTGCTCTGCAGCCCCACATTCTCCTTCTGAAGCTGTTCTGCATTGCCAGGGCCTGTTTCCAGCAGGTCCCTGTGCTCCTGGTTCCTGGGAAGTCCATTATGTCCCTCCTGAAAGCTCTTTTAAGGACAAGGAGCTCCCTTTTTCCCCTGCAACCCTCGAGGTTCCTGAAATGTGAGGATCCTTTGCACCACACTGGACCAACAGTCCATGTCCATGTCCAGCTGCCCCACTGCCTTCCACCTTTTCCTATCCTAGCCATTTGGAATCCTCCACCTGCTGCCTGTTTCTCAAGTCAGGCTGTGCCTTTTTTTTCTGGAGAGCTGGGATGGAGCTGCAGGGAGTTCCTGGGGCTTGGAGCACTCTGGGCTAGTGGAAGGTGTTCCTGCCCGTGGCAGGGGTGGAAGGAGATGAGCTTTAAGGTCCTTTCCCACCCAACCAGCCTGTGATTCCATGGTTCTCTTGGCAGTGGAGCTCTGCCAGGGTGGGATTGATTTTTACCCTGATTTCCAAGGGAAACAGAGAGTGTTGATTTCCATCAGAAACAAAACTTGCTGATTTCCATCAGAAGAGGGTCTGAGGCCTCAAAGTCTCCAAGATACCACAGGTTTCATGAGCCTGGGAGAGGCCAAAGGGGAGGGATCCCCTTAACACCTTCTAAGGAAAATACTCTTGACCTTGCTCGACACTGGAGGATCCACATGGGACAACAGCTCCAGCTGTAGGCAAACCTTTGATAGCACTTGTAGCTTATGAGGCCCCAGGGAATTGAGAACCCAGGCAGCATCTTCCCTATTGATTAGTGCTGCTGCTCACGGAGCAGCTCGTTAGGTGATGGCTGTGCTGTTCCACCCTGCAGCATTCCCTTGTCCTGAGCCACAGGGCCAGGCTGTGACACCAAACACCCCTTCCCTGAGGGGCTGCTGTGTGTCCTCACAGTCCTGTCTCAGCCGGGGGATTCTCTGGAGAATCCCCATCCCGGGGATAAACCTTCAGCCGAGTGACTTTGCCCTGTGTTAGTTGGCTGGAAAACACTCCGCTCCTGGAGCTGGCTCTGGGCCAGGGCAGCAGCCCCGCAGGGAGGGGAGGGTGCTGCTGCTCCCTGGAGTTATGTAAAACAGTTTGATTAGGTTTCTCCTGGCATAACAATTAAAAAGATTCATCAGGATCCGAGGCAGAGGCCTGAGAAGCTGCAAGGCTGCTGTCAGGGCTTGTGGGAGAGAACAAATGAGCTTCCTGCACTCAGGAATTAATGGAAAGGGTACGTTTGCCATGAATTTACACCTGCCCGGGTCAAGCTGGAGACGAAGTGATGCTTCTTGCTCTTGCACTTCAGCCCAGTGTGGTGTTTGCAGGGGCCTCAACCAGTAAACCTGAGGGAGAGAGGCAGGGACAAAGTGATTCCCAGGCCGAGGGGCGGAGGAGGAGGAGCCCTGTTCCCTCTGCTGAAGGGTCCTTGGGTGAAAACACCCCGTTGGTTTGGCAGCTCCTCCATTTCCGAGGGGTCCTTGTCCTTTAGGAAGTGCACAGCTGGGCTGGGATTTGGGCTGCTTGGGAAGAAACATCTGCTGGTTCTGTTTGTTCCTCTCCCAGCTCAGCTGTGGGAGGAGTGGGGAGCAGAGGGGACGGGGCCAGCCCTGCTCCCAGCACCCGACTGTGCCTGCTGCCACTGTCCCTCGGGAGGGCTGTGCCTGCTCACCCCCCCTCGGTGCTCCCACCTGAGTTTCCACTGGCAGGCACTGCTTTAGGGAGCACTGGCTGCTGGGGTGGGCTGGGGATGGTTACACAGCCGGCCTGGGGCTGGATTTGGAATGGGGGGCTGGGGATATCCCCACTTGGTGATAACCAAACCCCTCCTCTACTGGAGGGGGCACAGGGAAGCCCAGCCCAAGCCTGGCCTTGCTGCCCAACTGAGACACCCCCCATCTCACCCTGTCCCTTTCCATCTCCCCCTCACAGTGCTCTTCCCGAGAAACCGGCGCCATTCCAGTACCCTCCGGGCTGGCCCCCCGTGCAGGAGCTGCCCCCGTCCCTGCAGGCCCCCCCGCCCGGGGGGTGGCCAGTGCCCCCCACCCTGCAGTGGGGCTGAGGAGGGGCACCCCTGGAGCGTGGCTGGGGCTGGAGTCCTGTCTGTGCCCTTGGAAAGGGACTGAGTTATTTATCTGCACTTTTATACCAATAAAACCCTTCCCCCTCCCTCGCAGCCTGTGCCTGTCCTGTTCCTGCTCTCCCGCAGCCTCCCCTGGGCTCAGCTGCTCCGAGGTTGTCTCCCTGCCTCTGGAATGTGGATCCAGAGCTCCGGCCCTGCTCAGGAGCTGTCTGCTGTCACCTGGAGCAGACATTCCCTGTTTCCCAGGGCAGGATCCATCCCCTTGGAGCACTGCTGTCTGCACTGCCCGCTCTCAGTCCAGCTCCACGCTGGGCTTCATGATCCAGGCTGGAGAAGGGAGCTGCAACCAGGCTTTTGGAATTGATGTTTAATTTCTTGGGTGTTTATGACTTATGCTGGTTCCTGATAAATTCCGGGTGTGAAGCTGCCTGTGTCCAGGAGCTCCTGATGAAGAACCTGGGGAGCCCCCTCAGCCCTGCTCCTGCTCCTGCTGCGCTGGGGGCGAGGGGCAAGGAGGGAAAATATCCCAAGGTTTCTCCACAGGGAGAGTTTCACCGACTTATCTCTCCTCACCAGGAAAGGGGTGGATAAGGGAGGCTCTTGGCTTTCTCAGCAAGGGAAGTGGGTACTCCAGCTTCCCTGGGTGAGGGGGGATCCTGTCCAGCAGCATCCCGGGATGCAGCTCTCCAGCAGCAGGGCTGTCCAGGAGGGCTGTGCCCGCTGCCAGTGCATTCCAGGTTTGGCCAGGCACGGAGCTGGTGGGTCCAGATTCATGAAGAGCAGGGGCAGGAGCCAGCTGCCTGTGGCCAAATCCCGCCTGGATCACGCTGCCACCGGGGCAGGGCAGAGCTCCTGCCTCGGGATGTGATGGCAAATTGTCACGGGAGCGTCAGCCCCTGGGACCCAGCTCTGACAGGAGCAGGGACTGGATGTGACAGAAGCCTGGAAACAGCCTTGGCCGGAGCCTGGAGGAGCTCTGAGCCAAACTAGAGGTGTTTGTATCCTTCCAGCAGGAGCCCTGGGCTTGCTGGAGAGCGGGAGCACAGGGCCTGGGCTCCGAGGATGCGGGATCAGCCCCGTGTCCCATCCTCACTTCCCTGTGCAGGAGGGTAACAAACATCCATTTGGGAGTGAATTTGGGGGTGAATCAGGGTCCCTTGGAGCACCTCCAATGCAGAGGAACCCCAGGAGCTGTGGGATGCTGATGTGCTCTGGAGTGGGAGCATGAGATGTGCCTGCTCTCTCCAAGCTTGGAAGTGCATCTCTGCACCCCCAGCCTGGCTCGGGGGAGAACCCCAAGGAGCTGGGAATGCTGGGGGGCTCAGCCTGTCCCCCTCAAGCCCTGCGGACTGGAGGGGGACAGTGGCTTCTCTGCTGGTGGCAGCAGGAGCTGGGACATGGACATGGACCCCCAGTGAGGACACCAGCACTGACAGATCAAGGAACTCCCACTCCTGTCTCTCCCACAGACTTTTTTGTTTCCCAGTCAAGCATCAAAATCCTTCCCTGCTCCTCACCTGGGTTTGGAGCTGTGCTTCCATCAGCCCCCCAAACCCATCCCTGCTCCGTGTGCTCCAGTCCTGGTGGGTTTTCCAGCTGATCCAGGAGGTGTTGCTTTACCCAACGCTCCCAAACTTCACGACTCCAAAACTGCTCCCCAGATCCAGCTTAAATTTGGTAGAGAGACACATCTCTGGTGGAGAGGCTGGAGCTCCCAGCAGTTCCCTGGGTGAGCTGTGGAACCTGACTGTAAATGAAAATTCTGGTGTAAAACACAACAGCCACACTCTGCCTGAGCTGCTCCTGGAGCAGAAATTCCCAATAAAACTGGAAAGGCAAGATTGGGAGCGTTCCCTGCTGAGCTCCAGCCTGTCCTGGGGAGTGAGAGGGGCTGGTCAGGGGGGTTAATCAAAACGGGGGTTTTCCCACAGAAACTTGTGTGATCTGTGGCCCATGGGCTGCATTCCCTGCAGGATGTCGTGGATCCACGGAGCCATCCCTGCAGGATGTCAGGGATTCACAGAGCTGTGTAACCCCCAGGGGCTCAGAAGGGGCAATAAATTGCAGGTTTCTGGGGGTGTTACAGCGGTGTCGGGGGATGTAACAATGCCATGGATCACCACCGGGATGGGACACGGCCCCTGTGGGCTCATCCATGGAAAAGGCCATGGGAGGAGGACAGGAGCAGGATGGGGCTCCCGGCTCCTTCCCCGAGGGATGGCTGGTGCTGGATCCCAAGGGATGCTGCAGGGATGGACTCACATCCCCGGGGTGGGGGTGAGGAGCTGCTGCCCGATCGTGGAGCACGAGCCAAAGTGCCTTTGCTGGAGCAAGAGCCGGAGTAATTTATCGGGAAGCTTTTAGGGAAATGAGGCCCTGCTGGGCCCCGGCCAAGCACAGCCCTGCTGGGCTCTGCCCGTGTCCTCTGGCAGCTCTTCCCGGGAGAGGGACACAGGGACGGGAATGGGAGTGGGAATGGGGATGGGATGGGGACAGGGGTGAGGGCAGGACAGGGGCAGGGATGGAAATGGGGATGGGGACAGAATGGAATAAGGATGGGAATGGGACTAGGGATGAGAATGGGAACAGGGATGGGGGGGGGGTCAGGGATGGGGATCAGGGGAGGGGAGAGGGGACAGGGATGGAAATAAGCATGGGAATGGGGATGGAGAGCAATCAGGGATGAGGATGGGACAAGGACAGGGATGAGATGGGTGTGGAGATGGAGATGGGGGCAGGGATGAGGATGGGACAGGGATGGGGGTAGGAATAGTGATGGAGATGGGGACTGGGTGAGGATGGGATGGATCTCAGGATAGGGAGATGGGAAAGGGACAGAGGAGAGAATGGAAATAAGGATGGGAATGGGACTGGGGATGGAGATGGGGACAGGGATGAGGACAGGACAGGAACAGGGATGGGGGGTGGGACCATGACAGGGACAGAGCTGAGCCCTTCTCACACTCCTTGCAGCACCAGAGAGAGAAACAACCACTACCAACTTCTTCCCTTCCTATCCCAAACGCTTCCCAGCGCTATGGAATCACACCCTGCCACTCCTCCTGGTTTGCTGCCACTTTTGCTCCTTCAATCCCCGTGTCTGGGGACCCTGCACAGGTCCTGCTCCCTCCCACCTCCCCTCGCCCGCGGCAGCTCCACCTCCCGGCACATTCCCTTTTAATTTTCCCCCTTTCCTGGCACTCCCTGAATTGAATTATCCCGGAGCAGCCGCATGATCCGCTCCCGCTGCGGCAGAGCGGGAGCGCGGCCGGGACCCTCCTGCATCCCGCCTGCTCCGGAGCCGGATCTGCCATCCCCAAACCTGCCTGAAGAAATCCGTTCTCCCAATTCCCGTTAAAATTAATTGGGCCGCTTTGAAACGCTGAGCTGGGGAGGGGGGGAATCGCCTCATTCCTTTTATCTAATTTGTTTCTTTTATGTCATTGTATTTTCTGGCAAATTAAATTGTCCTCGTTTCCTTTTTGCTTCTCTTCTGTTTGTTCACAGTGTCTATAACAGACCTACTTAAAAAAAAAAAAAAGAAAAAAATATATGCATACACATATGTCTCTGGGGCCACGTGGCTCCTTTGGAAATGCCACTTCATAAAAAAATCCAAACTTTCTGCGGGGAGATGGATGAAATTTCATTACGGACACGGAGCCTCCCGCACTTTGTGAGGCAGCCGGAATGATTTCATTGCCGTGGAGCACTTCCCATTTCCATTCCTCATTTGGACGTTGACTTCAATTTGTTTGATAAATTATATAAGTTAAAAAAAAAAACCAAAAACAAAACCAAACTCCACCCAACCCCCAAATCAATGAAAACGCCACCGATTCCTCCCGGTATCCCAAAAACGGGGTGTCCTCCCGCAGTGCTGCAGGGCAGGAAGTCCTGTGCCAGGGCAGGGAAATGGGTTTTCCCCATGGGATCATCCAGGGTCCCAGGGATGTGAAGGTGGGGATGGCCTGGAATGGGCTCCTCCAACCCCGTTCCCATGGGAGGAACCCCCTGGCACTGCCCGTGGGGAGGGGCAGCAGCTTTGCCCGATTCTCCCACGGCCCCGAGCGCTTCCCCTGGTTTTATTTATTCCTTTGATCTCTTTGCCATTAAAAATGCAAAGAGGGGGATCCATTAGGTGGGAATGGGCCCCTGAAGCACAGGGAGGTGTGAGGCGTGGTGGTTCCTGATGTCCCTCAGCGCAGGGGGGTCACACCAGGGCCAGGGCCAGGCCCCTCCGTGGTAGAAATGAGGGGTAACAGGTTGTTCCCTCCCTGCCAGCCTTGGGGCAGGATCCCCATCCCAGGGATGGTGGCCCCACGGAGCCTCTCTGAGCCCCCCAGCCAGCTCCTGGTTCCCCTGGAATAACTGTGAAGTTGGGTGAAAGCATTTTTGGGAAGGGGCTTCAGCTTGTCCTCCTCGTCAAGACAAATGGGCTCGAAACATCCGTCAAACCCAACATGAAATATCAGGATTAAAACCACCCGGATCCACTGGGAAAGGGCAGGACCCCCAGCAGGATCCACAGCTGGAGTGGGATGGGGGACATGGAGCTGTAAGGAAGGAACCAGGTCGTGGCTGCCCCCAGGTTTGGGGACACTCCAGCCCCTTTGGGATGCCACAGATCCCCCACCCACCGCCCACTCCCTTCCCAGGAGGACTCATCCCCCCTCAGCAGCACCCCTGGGTGCTCCCACAGCCCTCCACCCCCCCCCACCTCGTGTCTCCAGGAGCTCTCACAGCCCAGAGCGCTTCAGAAATCCCACTTTTATTTCAGATCGGAAACAACCAACCAGGAAGAACGAAAAAAACCCAACCCACCCCAAAACCCAAACCCCCCCCCAAAGAATGAGAAACGGCCCCAAATCCGAACCAGTCCAGTGCCCAGGTGGGTGCTACATACAGGCTGGGGGGGCTCGGGGGCTCGGGGCTCCCCGGCCTGGGGTCGCTCCAGCTCTTCCCAAGGGGGGTCGGCTCAAAGTGCATCAAGCAGGAGGTCAGGAATGTCCCCGCGCTGGGCAGGTGGGGAAATCGAGGCACGGCACAGGGAGGGGGGACAGGGGTGGGCTTTGAGGGGGAGGGTGAAATCCAGCCCTTGGCAGCCAAGTCCATGCAAACGCTCCCGGCTCTAGGAACCATCTCAGGCGCGTGTATTGCTTAGGGGATGATTTGGTTTATCATAAATACGAGCTATAACGTTGGATCGGAGTATCCGGCGGGATCCGCCGCGGGGGGGGCCGCGGGCCCCGGCGCGGGGAGGGGGCACACGGGGCTCCATGCACGTTCCATGCACTTACGGGTTGGTTTTTGCCCGGCGAGGGGGGCTCGGGGGGCGGCGGTGTCGTTGCCGAAGTCTCCATGCGATGGCACCGCCCCGGCACGGCGGGGACACCCCCGGCCCCTCGCCGCCCCTCTCCCGGGGGGGGCACGTCTCTGGGCCACGGATGGATGTACAGATATATATTTATATATATTTATAGCTCTCTCCTGCTCGCCGCGGGGCCGCGGGGTGACCCCACTATTTCATGCCGCTGCGCAGCACCTGGTTGGCGGCGATGAGCATCACGCTGATGATGAAGGCGATGGCGAAGGCGCAGATGAGGCTCTTCCGCACGCAGGTCTGGCGGATCTGCTGGCTGGAGCAGGCTGGGGGGGAGAGAAACAGGGGGTTACCCCAAAAACACCCTCCCCAAACCGCGGCGGTGCCGCCCCGCGCCGTCGGAGTCGGGGGCGTTCGGCATCCCCGGCCGGGCACTCACTCTCCACGTCCACGGGGCACTCCTCGGCCGTGCCCATGTGACTCTCCTCCTCCGTCATGATGATGTTCTCGATGTCCTTCATGGACAGGTGCTCGCAGAAGGTCTCGTACAGCAGCCGCTTCAGCTCGTCCACCGTCAGCTTCTGCATGTCACACTGCGGGCACCGGGGTCACCCCGCGGCGGGGGAGGGCTCTGGGGCCTCACCTGCCACCCCGGGGTGTGGCACTTTGGGGCCTTCCCTGCCACCCCGGGGTGTGGCACTTTGGGTGGATCTCCCCAGTCTGGTGTCCCCCTGACCCCCCATGGGTGTTGGCACCAAACACCAGCCCATGGGGGAGAGGGGGCAGGAAAGCTCAGGCTGGTGCACCCTGACCCTGATCCTGACCCTGAACCTGACCCTGATCCTGATCCTGACCCTGATCCTGAACCTGACCCTGATCCTGATCCTGACCCTGATCCTAGTGATTACACTAACCCTAAACTGGAACCTGAGCCTGAGCATGGCCCTCAGCCTAACCCCAACCCTCAGCTTGACCCTGACCATGATATCCATCTTAAACCTGCCCCTAATCCTGACTCCAACTCTAAACCTGACCTTAACCCTTATCCTAACCCTGGCTCTGACCCTAAACGTGATCCTAACCCTGTCTCCAACCCTAACCCTCATCCTAAACCTGGCCCTGACCCCAAATCTGACCCAACCCTAACCCTGACCCCTTAAACCAGTGCTGACCCTGACTCTTAAACCTAAGCTGGAACCTGAGCTTGAACCTAAACCTAACCCTAACCCTAATCCTGACTCTTAAACCAACATTAAACTTGACCCTGACCCAGAGTCTGATCCTGACCTTCATCCTCACCCTAATTCCAACCTTGACCTTCATCCTAACCCTGACCCCAACCCCAATCCCACCTTGAGCCCAACCCCAGCCCCAGCCCTGCCCCTTTCCCGGAGCCCCCCAGAGCTCTGGGTGGGGGTTCTGGGGTGCTGCCCCCGGGGGTGGGGGGTGTTTGTACCTTCCAGAACACGGTGTCGAAGTCGGTGCCGTGGAACTTCTCCGGGATGCCCGAGGTGGAGAGTTTGGGCCCCAGTAACGTCACAAACTCCTCAAAGTCCACCTGCCCGTCACCTGTGGGACACAGGGACATGTGTGACACCCCCCAGAGGGGTTGCAGGGGGGATGACACCCTGCCTGGACTCAGGGATGCTCAGATGTCCCCTCCCCACCCCATGGGGGTCCTGCTCCAAGCCATGGTGTTTTTTGGAAGACCTCACACCAGGGCTTGGTGCTGCCTGGGGACACCCTCCCTGGGGCAGCCTGGGGGGACCCTGATCCTTAGGGGGCTCAGGTAGAACCCAGATCCCCCCAGATGTCCACCTGGAGCAGCAGTTGGTGTTAAGAAACCTTGGACTTCACCAGCCAGGCCCCCCAAACTGGCTGGAGACCCCCAATACCTGCCAGGCCCCCATGGCAGGGACTCCCAAAACCAACTGGGAACCTCCAGTAAAATTGGTCCCCAACTGAGGACTCCCAGTGTGGCTGGGACTCACACTGGACCCCCCCCAGTGTGAGCTGGGGACCCCAAATGTTGACTGCCCCCCTCCCAGAGCTGACTGGGGAAGCCCAACATCATCCCAGACCCCAAATCCAGCCTCTCAGTGCCAGCTGGGGACTGTCACTGCTGTCTGGGGACCCCCAAAACCAACCAGGGACTCCAACACTGGGTGGGGACCTCCAGCAAAGTTTGGGGTCCCTGACACCAGCTGGGACTGCCAACACTGGCTGGAGTCCCCAGTGCTGGAAGGGGACCCCCCAAAACCACCTGAGGACCCCCAGTGCCATCTGGGTCCTGTCCAATGTGACCTGGAGACACCCAACGTCAGCTGGAGCCCTCCAGTTCTGGATGGGGAAAATCAACACGGTCCAGGACGACAAACACCAGCTGGAATTTCAGTTCCAGCTGGGACCCCAATTCCAGCTGTGCCCCTGGTGGTGGCCATGTCCCCAGGGGGTGCTGCCATGCCCTGTGGCCGTGGGGACTCTGGTGTGGGGCTGTCAGGGCAGCACTAACGATGAGTAATGAGGGGAGCAGAGCCTTGGCAGCGCTGCCAGAAAGGCTTTTAAATAGGGGGAAAAGGAAAACCAATAAATTAAGGAGCTCTTTGAGGTCCTGACGGGCTCGGGAGGGACATGGACAGGGACAGGGTGATGGTGGCAGCGGGTGCTCGAGGGGAACAGCCAGCGCTGAGGACACAGCCCAGGGGGCAGGATCCAGCCCAGGGTGCAGGATCCAGCCCAGGGTGCAGGATCCAGCCCAGAGTGCAGGATCCAGCCTTGGCACCACGATCCCAGCAGGCTCAGTGACCCCACAGGCACCCCGGGATTGTTAAATCCTCCCAGACGAAGCTGCGTGGTGAGGATGGTGATGGATGAGCAGGAAGCTCTGGAATGAGGATCACACCTGGAGCAGGCTCATCCCACATCCTGTGTAGGGTCCAGCAGCACCCAGTGGGGTGGGAATGGGGAGAACCGAGTGTTCCACTGGAGCAGGGGCCGGGGGTCCCATCCCTGTGCCCACCCTTGTGCCCACCCTGTGCCCACCCAGGTCCTACCATCCATGTCGAGGCGCTGGATGATGACCTCCAGCTCCACCTCGTTGGGCATGTAGCCCAGGGAGCGCATGGCCGTGCCCAGCTCCTGCTTGGAAATGAACCCGTTGCCATCCCGGTCGAACACCTTGAAGGCTTCCCGGATCTCTGTGGGGGGAGTGGGGATGAGTCCAGCTGCACCCCCCTCAGCACCCACAGATCCCCCTGGGCATCCCACCCACCCCTCCAGCCATCCCGGGTGTTCCCACACAGGGGAGAGGGCAGCACACGCCCCCCAACCCCCCCGAAGGGCCTGACCCCCCCAGGGGGACCCCACAGACCCCGGATCTTTGCTCCAGCTCCGGTCACCCACTCGCGTCACCCACCCTGCCCTTGTCACTGCCAGGCCTTTTGCAGCCAAAAATCCATCATTCCACCCCCAAAACACATTCCTTGGATGTGCCTGAGCTCGGGGTGGCACTGGGTGGGGGCTGCAGGTGGGGGGACCCCCACAGTGCTGCAGCATCCAGCTGGGAGCATCCCTGAGGATCCTGGGTCGGGGTGTGCCAGCACCTCCTGGGGGGTTCCAGGATCACGGAGTGGGACTGTGGCCCCATTTTGGGATTATGGGCTGGAATTGTGCCCCACCCCACAGTCCCAGGGTGGGACTTTGCCCCCATCCTGGCATCCAGGGCTTGAAGCCGGAGCTGTGCTGCACTTCACACCCAAAAAAATCCCAAATCTTGCCGGAATTGCTGCAGTGTTCAGCCTTTTCCCATGAAGAGGAGGATGGGATAGAAGTGGGGAGAAATTGAGAGCATTCGGGGGGTTCTGCCTCCAAACGAACCCTCGGGATGTGGAGGAGGATCCCTGCTGTGCCAGGCTCAGAGGGCAGTGGGGACACTGAGGCACAGGGTGTTCCCATGGGCTCCGTCCCACCTCCTGCTTTGCTCTCTTTTGGGGGATATGTGGAGCTGGAACAAAGCTTACGGAAAAGAAGGACCAGGGAATTTGCACTGGGAACAGTAGGAAGCTGGGTCGGGATGTTGGTGCCTGTTCCTTCTCTGTGCCGGCTGCCAGAGGGATTTATGTAGGATCCCAGCAGGAGAAATGGGCTGAGAACTTTGGTTTCGGGAAGAAAACCCCATGTTGTGTCACATTACCAACCCCCAGCACTTGGGGACATCCCAGCCCGGACGGTGGCACGTCAGTGACATCTTCTGAGGGGTTTTGGGGGAGTTTTAGGGGTTTTTTGGCCTGTCTGTGATGGCTGATCTCCTCCATGGTCAGTGTCCATGCCCAGGCAGGGGATGCTCCTGGGGAACCCCTCTCTGCTCCAGGCACCTCCCAAATTCATCCTTCCAGGATGCTCATCCCAAAGAGCTCAAAGGAGGCTCCTTGTCAGACTGTTTGGGGTGTTGGGGGACAGGCAAGGACATGTCCCAGCAGTGGCCAACCCGTGGCCCCAGCTGGGGCACCCCAACCCTCCCCACTGAACCGGCAGCTCCTCCTGCCCCAGCGGGAAGCCACGAGGGGGGTCTGGGTGTCCCTGATGTCCCCCAGGCTGTGGGGGAGAGGGGCAGGTGGCAGCGGGTGGCAGCACGTCTGGCACCTCGTGGGGTCACCTTGGGGCTCACGTGGCACCACGGGGTGGGCGCTGGGGGGACACCCCACGGGGACACCCTGGGGACAGCAGCTCCTGTGGGTGTCACACGGGGCTGGGTGAGGCACCACGGGATCCTGGGGCACGTGGGGAGTGTGAACACACAGAGAGCAGAGTGTGAGCACACACAGACAGCAGTGTGAGCACACACAGACAGTAGAGTGTGAGCACACACAGACAGCAGTGTGAGCACACACAGACAGCAGTGTGAGCACACGCAGACAGCAATGTGAGCACACACAGACAACAGTGTGAGCACACACAGACAGCAGTGTGAGCACACACAGACAGCAGTGTGAGCACACACAGACAGCAGAGTGTGAGCACACAGTGTGAACACACAGCAGAGTGTGAACGCACACACAGACACCAGTGTGAGCACACACAGATAGCACAGTGTGAACACACACAGACAGCAGAGTGTGAACACACAGACAGCCCAGCGTGCACACACACAGACTGCACTGCAGCGGAGATGGGACACAACTGGTGGTGACACTGGACCTGTGCGTGCACAGACGGACACACGGACACAGCCCATGTGGTGATGCTGTACCTGTGTGTGTGCACACACCAGCAGCTTGCAGGGGTGTACCTGCGTGTGCAAACACACACACACACCCCTTGCAAGGGTGTACTTGTGCACACACACCCCCCTTGTAACGATGTCACACTTGTGTACACACACCCCAACCCCTTGCAAGGATGTACTTGTGCACACCCACACACCCCTTGCACTAACACTGTTCCTGTGCCTGCACACACACGGGTGCAAAGTAGAACCACCTCACAGTGATGCTGTACCTCTGTGTGTGCACACAAAAACATTACAGTGACATGGTTGTGTGTGCAAACACACAGACACCTTGCAGGGGTGTGCACGCACACACACACACACACACAGACACCTTGCAGGGGTGTGCTTGTGCACAGACATGCACCAGACACACCCCCCTTGCAGTGCTGCTGTGCTGGTGTGTGCACAGACACACTCCTGGCAGTGCTGTGCTTGTGCCTGTTCACACACACACAGACACACGGGTGCACTCACAACCAGCTCTGTGCTTGCGTGTGTTCACACACACTCACGGGTGCACTCACACCCCC
>NW_020885091.1:68285-98389 GCF_003945725.1 Corapipo altera
CACACACACACAGTCACACACACACAGTCACACACACACACACACAGGCGTGCTGGTCCCGGATGGATTTTGGGCCTCCCCTCATCCCCAATCCCGTAGCTCCTGCCTCAGTTTCCCTGTAGGGATCCCCGAGGGCTCCAGGCCGGGTGCTGGGCCCAGGGGTGCTCCCCCCAGGCACGCTGGGGACACGTGTGGGGTCACCCCCCGTGCCTCAGTTTCCCCCCGGTGCTGGGTCTGGGGGCAGCGGTGGGGCCGGGGGTGCTGCAGCCCCTTCTCCCCCGGGCTCCCCGAGGACACTCCAAAGCCGGAGACCACCAGTGCCCGTCCTGCCACCCCGGCAAACTTTTGGGATGGAAAAACCCATTCTGGTGGCGGCGAGCTGAGCCCGGCCCCGCTCATGGCACGGGTGGGCAGAGCCCCGCCGGCCGCTCCTCCCGGCCGGAGCCCGCTGACACCGGGGCTGCGTGAGGTTGCCCTGACCCGGGAGGGTGACACGGGTGACAGCCACCTCTCGGGCCCCCCGCGCCACCAGCCACTGTCATATTATGACAACGGGGAGGGGGGTCACCCCGCCACGCCGGGGAGGGGGGGGTCCGGCCCCCCGCCACCACCGCCGGTCCCTGCTGTGTCATATTGGCACAACCGGGGGCCCGGGACCCCCGCACACCTCCCCTTCCAGCTTTCCTTCATCCCCTCCTCCTCCTCCTCCTGCTCCTCATCCATCCATCCATCCGCATCCCGCTCACCCTCAGCCTCCCCACGGCGCCGGGGGACGCGCTCCCCGACTCCTCCGCAGCCGCATCCCGCGGGATGGACTTCCCAGTTCCCCCAGTCCCCCTCACCCCACATTCCCATGGGATGCCTCCCTCATCCCCCCCGACCACCCAGCCCTTGCAGCCCCATCCTCGACCCCCCCCCCAGCCCTCCCCAGCCCTCCCGCAGCCCCCCAAACCCGCTCACCCTCCAGTTCATCCTCGGGGATCTCCACGGGGCGCTGCTCGGCGAGGATGTTGGGGACGGTGTAGATCCCCCGGTACATCAACGCCGCCGTCACCGGGTGGAAAGGCATCTTCGGGGCTCCCCAAAACCCAAAGTTTAAACCCAAATCTCCTCGGGTAGAGTGGCGGGGGGTCCCCCCGGTCGGTACCGCCGGACGCTGAACACAAGTTGCCGGCACCCGCCGCCCCCCGCCCGGTACCCACCGGCCAGGGGGGGCCGCTCCCCGTCCTCGGGGGCCGGCGGCGGGACGGGGCTGGCGGCGGAGCCCCTCACCGTGCGGTCAGGGCGCGGGGGGGCTCCGCTGGGGGCGGCCCGCTGCCCCCGCGCACATGCCCTCCCGAAGTGGAGACGGGAGGTGAAAGCATCCAAACCCCGGTTAAATCCCGGTGGAAGCGGCGGCGGCGGCGGCGGGGGGGACGGGGCTGGCCATGCCGCTCGGGGCCCCCCCTCCGCCCAGGCCCCCCCCCCCCCCCGCCCGCCTGAGCCCCCCCCTCGGCCGGCCCCGGGCCGCTCACAGCCCCCGGGGGGCCGCTGCCACCGGGCCACGCTCCCCGGTGGGGCCCGGCATGGCGGGGCCGAGGATGAAGGCGGCCTCTTCGTCTTCCTCCTCCCTCCTCCTCCTCCTCTCCGTCCTCCCCGCCAAGTGTCCCGGGCAGGCCGGGGTTCGCAGCCGCCGCGGTTCAGCCCCCGCCGCGCCCCCGCCGCCCCCCCCCGCGCCGCCGGCAGCCGGAGCATCCTCGGCCCCGGCCCCGGGAAGCGGCGGCGGAATCCGGGGAGCGGCGGCGCCGGGCGGGTTTTGAACGGTCCCGCCCGGGAAATGGGGCTGGGGGCGGGGGGAGGTGGGGCCTCCCCCGGAGGGGGGGCGGTGAGGGGGGGGGCAGTGCGGCAGTGAGGGGGGCACGGCCACCCGGGAGCGTCCCGGGCCGCAGCCCACCCCGCAACCCTCCCCGGAGGGGGAGTGGGAGATGCTGGTGCCCCGGGTGGAGGCTCGGGGGTGCCGGGGGTCCCTGTGGCACCCCCTGTCCCCGCAGGTGTCACCCCGCGGGCCCCACATGCGGCAGCCCATGCCCGGGCAGTTGTCACCCTGAGGTCCCTCCACATGGCACCTCATGCCCGGGCAGTCACCCACGAGGTCCCCACACATCACCCCAGGCTGTCACTACCCCCAGGTCCCTGCACATGTCACCCCGTACCCCAGGCAGTTGTCATCCCAAGGTCCTCCCATTGTCACCACCCCGAGGTCCCTGCTCCAGGGGCAGTCACCATCCCAGAGTCCCGACAGGTTCCTGGGGCTGTCACCATCCCAAGGTGCCATCACCTGCCCATGGCACCCCACACCCAGACAGCTGCCACCCCGAGGTCCCAACACATGGACCCTGTTCCTGGGGAATGTCACCACCCCAGGCTGTCACCACCCTTAGGTCCCTGCACGTGGCACCCCCTGCCTGGACAGTTGTCACCCCAGTGTCCCCACAATTGGCATCCCGGGCTGTCCCACCACAAAGACCCTGCACATACCACCCTGAGGCACTGTCACCCCGAGGTCCCCAGGGGGCTGTGGGGTGACAGGGACCCCACAGCCGGACCTGCTGCTTTCACACCACGGGAAAAATGAGCCATGGAAGGGGCAGGAAGGGGGACCGAGAGCAAAGCCCTCTATCCTTGTCCCCTTTTCCAGTTGCCCCCCACTTCCCCCCAGCCTTGATCCCATTTTCCACCTCATTTCTCAGTCTGACAGTGATTAATCCCAGTTGGGCTGATGCACCAGGGCAGGTCCCCACTGGGCCATGTCCCCATGGTGTCTGTGTCCCTGTGACACCCACCTGTGCCCCAGTACATGGGAAGGGATGCTCCCAGGACCTGGCACATCCCCCCTCCCAAATCCTGATGTCCACCCTTCCCGGGTGGGGCTGTCCCAGCAGACCCCAACCCCCTGGGACATTGGGGGTCATGGTGTCCCCCGTGCCAGGGTGGCACCTCTGGAAGTGGTGACAGTGGCACGGGGAGGCTGCAAAGGCCCCTTCAGAGGTGGGAGGGAAGGCTGGGGGCAGGAAGGACACCATTCCCAGAGCCCTAAGGGAATGAGGGAATGAGAAAAGGGGAACAGTCGGCACCTCCCGGGAGCTCATCGGACACCAGGGATGCTCCAGGGGGAGACCGAGGCACGGCTGGGCCCGCTCCAGATGTGCCGCTCGTGTTGGCACTGCCACAAGAACGCCCGGAATCATGGAATGGGGCTCCTGCTGCTCCAACCAAGTCCTTCACTGAACGCCCCCTGCCTCCCGCAGCCGCCCCGGACACGTGCTCGGCCCCATCCCAACCAACGCTGCCGGGAATTTTCGGGCAGCTCCAACCTCCCTGCGCTGCCCCTTCCAGCTCCCGCCGGAGCAGCGGCCGGGACCCCGCTCCGGGGCTCCCCAGATCCCACCTCTGCTTCAAGGCAGCGCTGCCGCTGCGGCCGCCGCTGGATTTAACCAGCTGGGGTCCCCTTTAAGCCATTTTTTGATCGGGAGAAATTTCCCTCTCCGGCCGCGCTCCGGAGAGGGGGATTTCAGGGATCAGCAATTCCCGGTGCTGCGGGGTCTCAGCTCCCAGGGCAGGGTCCTTCCTCCCTGGGGGTCGTGGCTTGGGGGTGGATTTTTCCGACTTTGCTAAAATTCCACCCTCCCCCGGAGCTCGGGATGGTGTCGGGGCACATGGATCTGTGTCCCAGGGGAATCTCCGGTGTCTAATACCGTGGTTGAGCTCCCAGCACTTGAGGGGGGAATGCTGAGAATAACAAGTGGCTTTTGGGGAGAAACAAACCCAAAAGGGCAAAGCCTGATTAAAAATCTCCTTCTTTTTTTTTAATTTGCTCCTCGATGTTAACGAAGTTCCCTCCCAATTAATTCTCTGGAGACCCCGGGGCGGAAACTCATTAATTTCTCACCGCCCAAATCCCAGCAGGAATAACACGGCCAATTTCTGGGCTTTTCCCCTCAAATCCCCACCGGAGCTCTCTGCGCAGCGACAGTGACCTGTGGGGCATCATTCCCTAAGGATGGGGGGGCAGCCGGTCATCCCGGCTCCTGCTCCCTGGGGATGGAGCGGGAGCAGGCGGCACGGGGAGGGGGGAGTGAGAATTAAATGGTTTAATTGCATCTGAATGCTTGATGAGGTTTTTGTTCATTAGGGATCACCGTCGGAGCGCTCCCCGCGCTTCCCCGGAGCCCAGCTCGGCCACAGCACTCTCTTCCTCGTGGGATGAAGGCTGGGACAACCCTCGTGGGATGAAGGCTGGGATAATCCCCCGTGCTGAATTCCCTCGCTGATTTTAGGGGGAGAGTCTCAGACCTCAGTCCTGAGATGGTGGGGTGGAGGCAGCAGCATCCCCAAATCCCAGGGATTTCAGCTTCAAATCCCAGCCACAGCCCGGGGATTTACCCCTTTCCCACACCGCTGGGATGTTGGGAATGTTCCTCTTCATAATTCCTCCATTATTTGTGGATCCTTTTCGCAATTCCCCCTTTACCCCCTCCGGGGCTCAGACCAGCCTTGCCAGCAGGTCAGTGCCACCTCCCCCTGCTGTCCCTTCGTCCCTTCAGTGACAGTGGCACCTTCCCGTCCCTTCAGTGACAGTGGCACCTTCCCGACACTCCCGGGTTCTTCCCTAATTAACTGATCCCACTAACGAGGTGGGAGAGGCGCGATCCAGGCCTGGCATTTTGTGTCCTGTCCGCAGCTGTGGGAGGATCTCGCTCTCAGGAGCGCTCACTCCGGGTTCAACATCAATGTCCTTGTTTTTCCAGGAATTTTGGGGGAAAGGAAAAGGACCTAAGTGGTGCTGGTACAGGGATGGGGCTGACTGAGCTTTAATTAACCTGCTCCTTGTTTATTCCCCCCTGGCTCCACATCCTCCTCTGCCCATGGAGGCTCCTGGGCTCTCTCCTGCCCTGAGGGATTAGGACTGGGGTGGGGATGGGATTGGGATAAAGTGGGAAGGGATGAGGATGAGGATGGGATGGGGTAGGCTGGGGATGAGGATTGGGATGGAGATGAGGATTAGGATGGGGACGAGGATTGAGATGAGATGAGGCTGGGATTGGGATGAGGTGGGGATGGGATGAGGATGAGGTGGAGATGGGATTGGGATGAGGTGGGGCTGGGATTGGGATGAGGTGGGGCTGGGATTGGGATGAGGTGGGATGGGCTGAGGTTGAGGATTGAGATGGGGGTGGGGTCTGTATGAGACAGGATGGGACGAGATGGGGTTGAAGATGGGGTGACAATGAGGATTGGAATGGGAATGGCATAAGGACAGGAATAGAGATGGGCTGAGGATGGGGAGTGGGTTGGAAATGGGATGGGATGCGATGTGGGTGAGGATGGGGATAGGGAACCCTCACAGGGATGGGGATGCCCCAAAGCCATGGGAAAGCTGACAAGGCTGGGGAAACCCGGCAGAGCTGAGGATGGTGCAAACCCGTGCTGGGTGCCATCAAATCCCCCCGGACAATCCCATGGATAACTCTCCCTGGGACAGTGTGGGGACGCTGGAATGGGGATGGGCAGTGCCACAGTGTCCTCCACACTGTCCCTCTGCTCACCGGGGCACCGGGAGGGACCGAGAGGGGTCCTGGGTCTCGTGGTGTCATTTTAAAGTCACTGCTGGCACCGAGCCCCGGAGGCGCCGGAGGCATCAATCTCCCGGGGCCGGCGCTGTCAGGCGGGTATTTAGTGGAATGTTTCCTAAATGAACGCTTGATGGGAGAAGAGGGATGGCTGCGACGTTCCGAGCCACAAGGTTATCCCAGCGGCCGCGCCGGCTGCCAGCTCCCAGTGCCCCCTGGAAACCCGGGAAGGGCAGCGGAGATAACCCCCGGGAAGGGCCCGGGAGCCGCATCCCAGCGCGGCCGGGACCGTTCCCACGCTGGGATGGATTTCAGGGGAAATGCCGGGCAAAGCTCCAGGCAGGAGGGGAGGGAGGGGAGAATGGGGAAGGCTCGGAGGGCTCAGTTTAATTTGGGTTCTGAAGGGGGGGGAATATCCCCTCTGAGGGAGGAGGTAGGAATTCTGCTGAGGGGGGATTTTTCTGTATGGAAAATAGGAGGAATTGAGATGAGCCTGTTCTTAACATCCCTCCGAGTGGATGTGGCCCAGGATGGTGAGGGCAGAGGTGACTCCTCTTGTTCCCACCAGGAGAGACAACTCCCAGAGACCTCAGGGAAAGACCTTTGCAAACTTATTAACTGAAAAAAGGAGACTCATGGACAGCACAGCCTGCCCAGGAAGGAGTGCTGGAGCACGGGTGGGATCTGACTTTCCCAAAGGGAAAGGTGATGGCTCCTGCAAGGAGTTTTGCCTCTGGGACAGGGCTGGGCCAGTCCAGGCTCTGCTCCCACCCTGCTGCTGGTGCACAGTGACAAGTGGTGACATCAGCTCCATCTTTCCAGGGTTCTGTGACCCGTGGCAGTGGGATGCCCTTTGATGTCAGGATCCAGTGGTGCCCAGTGTTGTGATGTCGAGATCTGGTGGTGCCCAGTGCCAGGATAACAGGTCTCAAAGGCACCTGGTGCCAGGATGCCCAGGCCCAGTGACATCAGGCTGGCAGCAGGCACATCCCAGCAGGGCTGTGACAGTGTCCTGTGTTCCCATGGCCAAGCAGAAGAAGGTGATGGGAGTGGGACTCCAGCATTCCTGCTCTAGATCTGGCCCCAGGGCAATGTTGCACCCCATCCCATGGCCCTGCACCCTATTCCATGGTCCTGCACCCCATCCCATGGCCTTGCACCCCATCCCATGGTCCTGCACCCCCCTGCATGGTCCTGCACCCCCCTGCATGGTCCTGCACCCCATCACAAGGTCCTGCATCCCATCCCGTGGTCCTGCACCCCCCTGCAAGGTCCTGCACCCCATCACAAGGTGTTGCACCCCATCCCATGTCCTCCTGCAGCCCCTGGGGTGATCCTGCACCCCAACACGTGGTTCTGTACCCCTTCACAAGGTCCTGCACCCCATTACAGGGTCCTGCACCCCACGTGTGCTCCTACACCCCATGGGGTGGTCTGGCACCCCCTCACAGTGTCCTGCACCCCACCAAGATCCCACACCCCACCCCACAGTCCCACACCCCATCACACCTCACCCAACACCCCCCCTCGGCTCCAGCAATTCCCCCTCTGCTCCACGTGTTTCTGATCCCACAGCATCCATATATTATCCCTTCCTGAGGCTGAACAGGCCCCTCTGGTCCCAGCCAGGGCTCCCAAGCTCTGGTTTCTCATGCTATGCGTCCCCAGTTAACCCACACAGAGAACCGAGTTTGCCAGGTCTCTGCAGGGAGCAGGTGGCCCTGGGTGCCATCCCCTGCCAGGGCTCCCCTCCCCTCCCTCCTCCCTCCTAAAGTCATTTTCTCCCTCCTTTTCCTCCCTGGAAGACAAAGGTGGAGGGACACAGCTGGCAGTGCTGTGCCAGCCGTCAGCCAGAGCCGGCGGGGATGGGCGAGGATGGATGGGAACGGATGGGGATGGATGGGGATGGATGGGGATGGATGGGGATGGATGGGGATGGATGAGGATGGCGGGGACAGCGCCGGGCTGGCAGCTGTCGGAGAGGAAGGAACCAGGTCCCCACGTCCTCAAGACACCGTCGGAAAAGAGCAGGATCCGTCTGGCTCGGATCCCCGGGAGCAGCACTGTCCCTGTCACTGCAGGGGAGCCGCACACCCGGTGGGTGCCCCGAGCACATCAGGGAGCCCGAGGGCAGGGCTGGGGTGTCCCCGGGGCTGCTCCCCTAATCCCCACCGCGTTGCTGGTGGGCGGAGGGTGACCCTGCAGAGCCACTCACGGCCCGGGGGTGTTCTGGTCCTCCTGGTTCCAGCCTGTGCCAGGAGCCACCGTGCCATGCAAACACCCTTCCCTCGGGCACACACACTCCCCACGTGTGCAGGAGCCCCCCAGCCCTCTCTGGGGCTTTGCCAAGGTCTCCTTTTCCCCCCTAACCTCCCATCTCACCCCCTCGAGGCACCCGGGGCCAGGGCAGCCCCCCGGGGTGCAGGGGGACAGCAGGGCTGTGGAGCAGCACCCACGGGTGGGGAACACCAGCGGTCAGCAGCTGGAGCTGGACAGTTGTGCCAGTCCCCATCCATCCCCTCTGCCCCTTCCAAGCTCTTTTCCTGCAGAGTTGCCAACCAAAGCCGTGCACATTTTGGGTGGGCTCTGAACCAGCACCATGACCCCCCTCCAGGGCTGCTGGCCCTGGCCTGGCCACCCCCAGGTCACTCTCTGTCCCCTCTGTCCTGGTGCCAGCAGTGACCCCCTCCCATGGGCAACGCTTTTCCCTCAGCTCTTGGTGGTTTGTTCTATTTTTTGAGAGTATTTAACGGTTGGGAAGTGAAATAAATGTGAGTAGAGGAGGCTTTGGGGACCCCAAAGTGAAGAACCACTGCCAAAGCCCTCGGGTGCTGCCTGGGGTTGGCCAAATCCCCAATTTCCTTCCCCAGGAATGCATGGCAGGGGAAGGCATCGGGAGAGGCACGTGGGAAAGGCCGGTTGGTGGTTTCTTTTCCTTGAGCAAAGTCAGCTCCCACCAACCCACACCTGCTGCCACAGCTCCTGAAGGGTTCATCTGGGAAAAAGGGAAAAAAAAACAGGAAGAAATTTCCTTTGGAAGTGGAGGAATGGCCCGGGATGCACCAGGGAGGGCAGGGGGGGAGCGGGCACTGGGCTGCAGGTGGGAGGGGCAACGCTGGGAGTGTCCAAGGTTGTGGGTGTGCAAGGCTGGGAGTGTGCAAAGCTGTGTGTGCAAAGCTGTGAGTGTGCAAGGCTGGGAATGTGAGGCTGTGAGTGTGTCAGGGGCTGAGTGTGCAAGGCTGAGTGTGCAGGTGTGTGATGCTGTGGGTGTGTAAGGCTGCGAGTGTACAGTCTGTACAATCCTGCCCACACTCAAGGCTGTGAGTGCACAATTCCTTGGCTGTGCAGTGCACGAGTGTGCGAGGCTGTGAGTGTGCAAGGCTGTGAGTGTGCAGGGCTGAGCATTCAGGGCCTCTTGGAGCAGTGGGGATCCCCGTGCCAGAGGGCAGAAGGAGACCCCCCCACGCTGGATCCATCCCTGGCTGCGCCCAGTGCATCCCCAGTGAGTCCATCCCTGCACATCCATCTGCACATCCATCCCTGTACATCCATCCCAGTGCATCCATCCCTGCACATCCATCCCAGTGCATCCATCCCTGCACATCCATCTGTACATCCATCCTCAGTCCATCCCTGTGCACATCCAAACCCTGCACATCCATCCCTGCACTTCCATACCTGCACATCCATCCCAGTGCATCCATCCCTGCACATCCATCTGCACATCCAACCCAGTGCATCCATCCCTGCACATCCATCTGCACATCCATCCCAGTGCATCCATCCCTGCACATCCATCTGTACATCCATCCTCAGTCCATCCCTGTGCACATCCAAACCCTGCACATCCATCCCTGCACTTCCATCCCTGCACATCCATCTGCACATCCAACCCAGTGCATCCATCCCTGCACATCCATCTGCACATCCATCCACAGTCCATCAATCTCCTGCACTTCCATCCCTGCACACCCATCCCTGCACATCCAACCCTGTGCATGTCCATCCCTGGTCCATCCATCCCTGCACTTCCATCCCTGCACTTCCATCCCTGCACATTCCCAGTACATCCCTCTGTGCTCCTGTCCCAGTTAGGGGCTGCTGGGAAAAGCCTTTTGGCTCATTTTGGGATGCAGGCAGGGCAGGAAGCACCAGTTGCATTCCTGTCATCAGTGGCCATGTGGGAATTCAGGTCACCCTTCGTGTCCCTCCTCCGCTGCCTCCAGCCATCCCGAAATCCCGCAGGTATCCCACCGGTATCCCTCTGCCAAAATCCCATCCCACCTCCCCCAGCCCTCCTTAAAACAAGGAAAATGGGGAAAATCCCCCAGCCCCGCGTGGCTCTGGGGACGAGCCCCAGTCAGAAGTCCCCGCGAATCTCCTGGGATTTGCCGCCGGAGAGCGGATCAAGAGTGCATCCATCCCCGATCCCAGAGGGAGCAGGGGCCGGGAACAGCCCCGGGGTCGGGCCTTGCTGGGCTCGGAGTGTTGGGCAAGGCCGGTTTCATCCGTGATTAACGATAAAATTGAGGTCAGTGCAGTGTATCCTTTATTCCAGGCAGGACGGGATCAGGAAGCATCGGCAGAGCCCCAGGAATGGCGAACACAGGGTTCGGCCCCGCCAGGAACCCCAAATCTCTCCTCCCTCAAGCAGGGATGGAAGGCAGTGACCAGGAACAGCGGGAGCCCCGGAATGATGGGGAGGGAGAACCCATCCCGATCCTGTGGGAGCTGCCGGAGGGCCCCCAGCTGTGCTTCCCATTAACCCCTCCCAAGGACTCAAGAGGTTTTTCCCGAAGAAAAAAAGAGCAAAGAAACCCCAGCTCCCCTCCTAGTGCTGTGAATTTTTATTAAAACAGGAGAAAACAGCTATTCCTCGGGAGTACAACAGTCCAGGGGGTGGGAAAGCGGCTGTGCCGGGCCACAGCCATCCGAACTGCAGCCACGGGCAAGGAATCGATCCCAGGTTTTAAATAAAAAGGGGTTGGGATGGGATTTAAGCCACGCCAAACCCCGAGCTGAGCCTCCGGGGGGGCTGTGGGTCAGGTGAGGCTGCGGGAGGGAGGAGTTGGGGGTCCCGAGGGGATCTGGAGGATCCCCGGGGCAGCACCGGCTCTGCTGGAGGGGAAGCCGCGGCTGGAAGGAGGATTCCAGCCGGGCGGGATTTGGGACGGAAGCAGGAAGGGAAGGTCAGGGCATCCCTGTTCCCCCCGCGGGGGGGTCAGAGCGAAGGCACCCGCGGTGGGACAGGCAGGAGCGGGCAGCCCCGGGCTCAGCCCGGGATAGCGGCATTCCCGGGGCGGGGATCGGAGGGGCTGGATCCAGGCACCCAGGGAAAGCCCAGCCCGCGGCCCTCCGGCCCGAAGCTGTCCGGGTTTGTCACAGTTTGCAGGAAAAATAAGGTTTCATTTGGTTGGCACTAGCTGTTCTCCCGCTCCGCATTCCTGGCAGGGAGGGGGAGGAGGAAAAGGAGGAGGAGAAGAGGAGACCTTCCTCCCACCTCCTCTCCCCCGGGAAGCAGCCGCCCGGATTCCCACAGGCCCGGGTCCCTGTCATCCCACTCCTGCCTCCCACCCCGGCGGCGCTGGGAGAGCCGGCCCTGATTTACAGCTCTCCACTGGAACATGCTCGGCGTCCTAATGGAGCTCCGGGCACGGGAGGGCACACGGGGCTCTGGGCTGGCACACGGGGCTTGGAACAGGCACACGGGGCTCCAGGGCTGGATCAGGGCTCTTGGGACCGGCACATGGAACTCCAGGGCCGGCTCATGGGACCCCAAAGCTGGCACGGGAGGCTCCAGGGCCAGCACACACAACTCCAGGCTGGCACACACAGCTCCAGGCCACCACATGAGTGAGGCTCCAGGACCAGCACATGGGACCCCAGAGGTCATAGGGCTCCAGGCTGGCACATGAGGCTCCAGGGCTGGCACACGGTGCTCTGGGCTGGCACAAGGGGCTTCAGAGCAGGCACACAGGGCTCTAGGCTGAAACACGGAGCTCCAGGGCCAGCAGGAGAAGGCAATCTGGAGGGATGTCATCCCTGCCAGGGAGAGCCTTGGGCACGCTCCTCTGCTGGCTGCCAGGCTGGGGGGGCACAACCACAGCCCCTACCCTGGCACCGGGGAAAAGCCCGGAGGGCCGAGCCTAGAAGCTGTGCTAGAAAAAAGTAAGAGAAAAGCTGGAAAACCCCGGGAAAACAGAGTGTGAGGGGGGAGGCTGAAGGGACACTAAGCTAGAGAACATCACCCAGTCCGTGGGCAGCCCCGGGGCCGGCGGGGTGCGGGGGCTGGAGCACCCAGGGGGCCCGGGGTGGTGCCCAGCCCCCCGGCCCCGCGGGGACCCCCCGGCCCCGGGCCAGGCTCCGGGAGCCGTCGGGAAGCAGCAGCGGTGCGGAGCGGCAGGACACCTCCTAGAGCTCCTCGAAGAAGGCCACGCGGGACTTGGTGCTCTGCAGGGTGAGCTGGAAGAGAGCAGAGCCAGGTGAGGGGGGGGCCCGGCCCAGCTTCACCCCCGGGGAGTCCCGGGCTGGGCAGGAGGGAGCCGCTGCCTGTATCCCTCTGGGAACAGCAGGGGGGGCGGAGCCGGGGTGCCAAGGGAGCCCAGGTCGTGCAGCCCCCACCACAGCAAGCACAGCCCGAGGGCGAAGCGGGGCAGGGGGGACAAAGGGTACATCAAGGTCATTAGCGTGGCTGAGGCTTCCAGGATGTGGGATACACGGGAGGCTGGACCAAAGGAGCCAGTCCTGGGGCTCCTGGTGGTGGGGAGCACACAGGGATCTTGGGAAGCTGGAGGAGAACCACCCATGAGCTGAGGGAGAACCACACTCGTCTCCAAACCCAGGGCTCCAACAGCCCCTGGACACGTGTCCCTGTCACCAAACAGGGACCATCCTCTGTCCCTGCTCACTTCCAATCCCATCCCACCACGTGTGCCTGGTGTGGTCCATGCAGCCTCTCCAGCGTCCCAGGATCTCCTCCCTGTCCCGCTCCATCCATCCCGCTGGAGCCGCAGAGCCCTCGCTCGCAGGACTGTCCTTGCAGCCAAGGCCTTGAAGGACTTGGAAACCCTTGGAAAGCTTTCCTGCAGCAATAGCAAGGCGATCCCAAAAATAACACCCCACGGAGGAGCCGGGAGCCCATTTGCTAATGGGCCAAAGGAGATGAAAGAGGAAGAAATCCTGGGATTTACAGACAACCACCCAACGGAGCGTGCCGGGGGAAGTGCCACCTCCCAGCCAGCTGCTGGATCACCAGGAGTTTGCCAAAGCAGCAGGCTAATTGCCAAGGCTTCTTTTCAGCTGGATTAAGCATGGTGCTTCCGCTGGGAATGCCGGTTTTGCTGAAACAGGAATCCTGGGATCACCTTCCAGTGAGTTAAGCCCCTCAACGGAGCCGTCAGGCGCTTCCCCCCCTCCCTGCTTCTCCCCCATGGCCTTTCCTCAGTAATTCCTTCACAGCTCTAATGCCACTTGGAAAAACAGATCTGTCTTGCAGAGGAAATTTCTGCAGGGGCTTAAGAATCTTTGTTGGCAGCAGCTCCTGGGCCAGGGCTGGTTCTCCTCCTCCTCCTCAGCATCCCTGGGCTGCTCCAGTGTCCCCTCCAGAGCTGGGACAGAGGTGGGATAGGGGCTGTGTGCCATGGGCAGCATTTTGCCTAAGTCTGGAAAAGGGAAAAAAAACGAGTGGAGAGCTCCAGGTTGCTGCCAGAGCCTCTGATGGGGCCATCCCACAGGAAGGCCCATCCCTGGAAGTGTTCCAGGGCCTAAAGGGGCTCCAGGAGAGCTGGAGAGGGACATGGGACAAGGATCTGGAGGGACAGGACACAAGGAATGGCTTCCCATGGCCAGAGGGCAGGGTGAGATGGGGTACTGGGAAGGAATTCCTGGCTGTGAGGGTGGTGAGGCCCTGGCACAGGTTGTCCGGAGAAGCTGTGGCTGCCCCTGGATCCCTGGAAGTGTTTGAGGCCAGGCTGGACGGGGCTTGGAGCAACCTGGGCTAGTGGGAGGTATCCCTGCCCATGCCAGGGGCTGGAATGGGATGAGCTTTGAGGTCCCAACCCACCCAAACCATTCCATGATTCTATGATCCATCTGCCATCCATCTCCTTCCCAAGGCCCTTCCGTAGCCTGGCTGGGGACGCAGAGCCTCCCACCCTCCCCCAGCCCACAGGAGTTCACTCCATTAAATCCCAGCAAGAGGAGATGCCCCCCAGATCCCCCCCAGCAAACCCAGCTGGAGGAAAGAACAGAGCCAGCTCCAACTGCTCCAGAGCAGAGGGAAGATGTTCCCCTCAGGCTTATCAAGGAATCTGACTCTTTCCAGCCTGCTCTGCCTGTGGCTACAGCTCTCCATTAACCCCCCATGTGCTTTTGAGGTCCTGAGCCCGAAGCTGTGTCTGCCTCAGCTCCCAGCTCTGGGAAGCAGGCGGAGGCAGAGCTCCAGGATATCCAGGCACAAGGAGAAAGGAGAGATCCAGCCCTGCCCCTTCACATGGTGCTTTCATCCGTGACATTCCAAGGCTCCCGACATGCTCAGTGGTGCTTCTGTTACCTATCCAGGGAAACTGAGGCACAGGAAGAGCAGCCCAGCTCTGGGCATAGAGGGAGTGGGAGCAAAGATGGATCTTGATGAGATGGGGTCCTGTGGAAAGGTGTGAGCACAGACGTCCCAAGAGGGCCATGCCCTGTGGATCACAGGATCCCAGCAGTGGCCAGAAAGACACAGACCACAGGGATTCATCCCTGGGCGGGTGGAGAGGCCCTGGCACAGGTTTGCCCAGAGAAGCTGTGGCTGCCCCATCCCTGGAAGTGTCCAAGGCCAGGCTGGAGCAACCTGGGATAGTGGAAGGTGTCCCTGCCCACAGCAGGGAGTGGGATGAGATGAGCTTTAAGGTCCCTTCCAACAGGGACCAGAATCAGCTCAGCAGCTTCAGGCAGCTGCCTCCTCACATCCAACTGCATCCAAGCACAGGAATCAGCAGACAGGGAATCAGGACTGCTCCTGACTGCACACAGACTGTGCACCGGGGATGCTCTGCTGTGCCTGGAGGGAAAACGCTCCCTCTCCTTTTTTTCTTTCTTTCATTGTTGTTTTCCTGGCTGTGGAGCAGAGGCAGGGCTGTCCTTGCTCCCATCCAGACCCGAGGGATGTGCTGGGGGACGATGGGAAGAGCCCGGGGGAGCTCCTGGGGCAGCCTGACTCATCCCAGCCGGCAGTGCCGGCGGGCGAGGGGAGCTCCCTGCAGGGAAATCCCACTCCCTCACACACGGAACAACCAGTTTTCCTATATTTTTTTTTTTTTTTTAGGACATGAAAGCAAGTAGGAGAGCATCACCCTGTGCCGGCCTCTCCACAATCCATGAGGGGAAAGGCCTCCAGCACCTCCAAAAACTCTCCACAGCCTCTGCATCCCCTGTTCCAGGCAAGGGGAAATAAATATCCCTCCCCGTAGCGTAACGCTGTGCAGGGTGATTAAGAGGGAGTTACATTCTCGTCAGTGCGGAGAAAAGGAAGAAAAAAATTGATTTACAAGCAGTATTATGATAATCTCCTTCCTGCAGGAGGGAGGGTGGGCTCCCGATGCTCTACCAGAGCCATCAAGGAAAATTTAGAGGGAGAGAGGAGGCAGCGCAATTAAGCGGCCAGAGCTGGAATGAATCAAGATGTGAGGAAGGGAAGAGTCCCACTCCCTGCATTCCTGTGCTGGGGCTCCTCTGAGCCTGCTGTTACCCAGCACTGCCGGACTGATTTGATTTAGGAAAAACAAACAAACCGAAGCAACCCAATAAGTGCCTCACAGGCACCGGCGGTTTGGAGCAGGTAACCCAATAACCGCAGGCACACAACTTCTGGGGGCTGGGAAAACCCCATAGAGGGACCCCCCCGGGGCTCCCGCGAGCCCCCCGGAGCTGGGACCCTCCCGACGGGCAGGGGAAGGGGCTGCAAATCACATCAACCTGCTCCCAGGCCTCCCCTGACAGACAAAGGTTTAATAAGGCTCATTTCCTTGTGTGTCCTTGTTTATCCTGCAGCCTGGCCGGGCTGGAGGAGGGAGTGACCCCCCAGGGGCACCATGCAATGCCGGGACGTGGGATGTCTTCCTGCTGGTGGGAAGGAGATCCACATTCCCTGCTGAGCCATCCCCCAGCGCCGCTGATTTATTCCCCACTCGCCGCCCTGGTGCCCTTCTCTCCAGCCCTGCCCACTCCCCAGTCCCACCGGCCAGCTGGACTTTTCAATTCCCACTTTTACTTTCGAACCCAAACCCTCCGATTCCACAACTCTTCCGTTTTCCCCTCCCCACCCCCTTCCCAGTCCCCACCTCCCGGCTCCCTCCCACGCTGCCGTTCCTTGTCTCCCGAGCACAACTGTCCCCCAGCCCCCGACGCTTTGATGAGCCCGTTTGAAAGGAGACGATGACGCTCCGTGTGAAGGAAACGCTTTTCAAAGGCTGCCACAGAAATAGCTGATAGCCCTGACGTTTCCCACTTTCCTCCCGTTCCCTGTAAACAAGGAAAGGAGGCTGCCTGTGTCCCAGTTTAACTGCCTGGGAGCTTTGCTTCCTGGCTCCGAGGAGAACCCAAAGGAAAACCCAAAGGAAAATGAACTTGGAAGGGATGTGGCCTCTCACACGTGGGGGGGTGGGGTAGGCAAGGCCGACGTGGGATGGGCCTCCATCTCCTCCTGCACTTGGAAAATGTGTTCCCAGAGCTGCTCTGCTCAGCTGGTGTCTCCTGGCTCTCACCTGCACCCCAGACAGGTACCAGGCAGGGTGAGAAGATGGGATCCTCACTCATCCTCTCCAACCTCACAGCTCCCAGGGCAATGGGAAACTCCAGTGCTGCTGCTCCTGGAAGTCCCTTGATGGTGCAATGTCCTCTCTGCAGCACACAGCCTTCCCTGTCCTGGTGGGACTGGATTACACAGCTCTGCAGGAGCCTGAACAGCACCTCATCCCTGTCCTGGGATCCACAGGGAGGGATGGACCCATCCATGGGCAGCTCAGTCTGCTCTGTCCCACCCAGGCTTCCTTCTTTTGCCCTTCCCGCAGCATTCCCTGTGCTGGTCCCTTCCCTGTGCTGGATGAGGCTCCAGGGGCACAACAACATCCTCCTTCTCCTCACCAAACACTGGAGCAAAATAGACCCATTTCACACAGGGAAATCTGCTGATCCAGAGGGGCAGAGTTCCAGAGGAAAGGAGTCCCCAGGAGATGACAGAGACCCCCCAAGACTTGTGAAGTCCTTGAGGGCCAGGTGTCAGTGATCCTCAGCACACAGCTCCCAGGAAAACAGGGAGAGGGAAGGTGTCTGACCCGGCATCAGCCTCCCAAAAACCTTCTGCCTGTCCAGATGATGAAGGAGCCTCATGACATTTGGGGGTGGCACATCCTGTCTGTGTGACAGACTCAGCCAGCAGGGCCATCACTAACTCACCAGTGTCCTCACAAGGACAGAGCACAGCCCCAAGGTGGCAGGAGGAAAGATGAATCCCCTGAGCTCTGCCTTGCTCACCCCCCTGTGCTTCCAGCTGGGAGCTGCTCGTCCCCTAAACCCGAGGAGGAGACGCTGTGCCTGTAGGAAAGTGGTGGAACACAACTGTTCATGATGGAGAGACCCCCAGCTGAGCAGATTTGGGGCAGCTCAGCCAACCCCAAGAGCCTCAATGACAGGAGAAAATCCGGCATTCACAGAATCACAGAATGGGTTGGGTTGAAAGGGACCTTTAAAATCATCCAGTGCCACCCCCTGCCATGGGCAGGGACACCTTCCACCAGCCCAGGTTGCTCCAACCTGGCCTTGGACACTTCCAGGGATCCAGGGGCAGCCACAGCTTCTCTGGGAAACCTGGGCCAAGGGCTCCCCACCCTCACAGCCAACAATTCCTTCCCAATCTCCCATCTCTCCCTGCCCTCTGGCACTGTGAAGTCATTCCCCTTGTCCTGTCCCTCCATCCCTTGTCCCCAGTCCCTCTCCAGCTCTCCTGGAGCCCCTTTAGGCCCCAAAAGGGGCTCTCAGCTCTCCCTGGAGCCTTCTCTTGTCCAGGTGAACCCCCCCCAGCTCTCCCAGCCTGGCTCCAGAGCAGAGGGGCTCCAGCCCTGGCAGCATCCTCATGATGCCCATCACCCAAGCACCACGACCAGGATCAGAGCCAGGACAGGAGCCAGCGGGATCCACACGATCCCCAAAAGTGCTGCCCCAGGAGGGAGCTCCAGTCCTGGAGCTGCTGTGCCTGGGCAGGGCTGGGAGCCACGTGAGAACCTGGCAGGAGAGGCCAGGCCTGGCTGTGGAAGGGCCAGAGGCTCAACGACAAAGCCGCTTGTCTGGGAACAGGCGTGGAGATTTGCTCCTTGCCTGGATACTTCAAAGGGCTTAAATCCCAGTAAATAAGCATGACTATGCAAGAAGAAAGCAACTGGAATCAAAGACCTGATTGTGTTCTAGCAGCCTGTCCTGGGAGCTTTCCTGCAGCAGAGGATACGAGGAAGAAGTGGGTTTTTCACCCTCTGCCACAGCCTAAGTGACAAACCCTCCTGAATCCGAGCCAGCTGGAGCCACAGCTCCAGCCCACGGCGGGGAGCACTCGGAGAAGGGAGAGCAGCTTCCCCATGAGGTGCTTGTGCTGTGCCCACAGAGCTCATAAAAAGGGATTAGCATGTTAACCACGTAATTAAACATGAAAAACTTCGCGGGCGTCTTCAAAGGCAGGCAACAAACCCCAGAGGTCACACTGCAGCCTCGCTGTGCAGCTGCTTTCATTAGGGGGGCTCCTCCCAGGCACTGCACCGCTCCCAGCTGCTGGAATCGTCTTCCCACAAACTGCCAGGGCTTCATTTCACCTCCTCATGTTGAGCCCACAAGTGGATTTCATTCCAAATTCACCTGCCGTGGAGTTCCTCAAGCCAGACAGGACGGGACAGTGGGTTCCATCCATGGCCAGCCTTCCCTAAGATATCCAACACCTCCCCCAAGGGGGTCCAGACCTGCAGGATCACCTTTTTCCAGCCCCTTGGGAACACCTGCAGCCCCCAGAGCTGGCACAAGCAGGGATTTACAGCCCCTGGAAGGGCTGGTCCTGTCGAGAACAGCACAAACCTGTGCTGATCATTTCTGGGTAAAGCATCCCCTGCCTCTGCTCCCAAGCTCCAGAGATGCTGGGAATTTGCTCAGTTGTTTCCAAAAGCACTTCCCACCAGCTCTGCCACCTGTCATTGTGAGTGCCTCTATCCCAGGACCCACGATGCCTCTTCCCTTAGTGCCACCAACTCCAAACCTGGCCTTGGACACTTCCAGGGATCCAGGGGCAGCCACAGCTTCTCTGGGCAACCTGTGCCAGGGCCTCACCACCCTCACAGCCAACAATTCCTTCCCAATCTCCCATCTATCCCTTCCCTCTGGCAGTGGGAAGCCATTCCCCCTTGTCCTGTCCCTCCAGCCCATGTCCAAAGCCAGGGTGTGCCAGAACCATGCTCGAGGGAAGAGTGGAAAAGCTTAAAAGCTTCCCAAACTCATCCTCCTGAAGGAGGGAGTGGATGCTGTGCACACACACAACCTGTGGATCGAGGGCAAATCCTCGGAGGAAAGCAGGCTCTGGGAAGAAGAGACATGGAATTAACGGAGCAGAAGCCCCTGGGCTGGAGGACAGATGTGTCCCCAGGTCTGGTGGTGATACCTCCAGCACAGCCCCCCTGGACAATCCCCAGGCACAGCCTGGCCCCAGAGCCACCTGCAGACACCAGTTGTCCTCAATCCTTTGCTTTATCTTCCCGGGATGCTCCTCCAGCAGGCAGAGCATCCGCGTGCTGCTCCGCTCTGAGACGGAGCTGCGCATTTTTAGCCTGTTCTGACAGTTTTGGCAGCAGAGTTGATGGGGTTTGGTTGGTTGTTTGGGTTTGTTTTTTTTTTTTTCCCTACGTCCTGAATTTCTTTCTGCAGCAAACAAGGGGGAAGGTGCTGGTTTACTTCATTAAAGCAATCTTCAAAGGCTGCCCTGCACCTCCGATAGATTCCCAACCCCCGGCAGCAGCGCAAAAACAGCAATGCTGAATTATTTAAGTGTCTCTACCTGCACTACCCCCCCCAGTGGTGTTGCCAACTCAACTTCTGCCAAGAAAGACACTTCCCAGCATGGAGGATCAGGTATAAGAACAAAGGCAGGGAGGCTGGGAATGCTCCCGGGGGAGGGAGAGCCGGGCAGGGCTGCCTGGACATGCTGGTGACCGCGGGGAGCCGGTGCCACCGCAGGGGAGGGCAGGCAAGCTCATGCACGGGTTAGTGTCACAGCCAGGTCCCATCACCCCCACAGAGAGTACCTTGGAATAACCTACTTGGAATTCTCAAATGCAGATAGGTCTTCTGCCCTGGGCTTGAGGCTAAACCAGCAAAATAAACAACAACAACAACAACAAAGAGTGATCCTGTGTGGAAGGAGTGGGGGCACAGCTCTGCACTCTGCCTGCCCCGGGTGCTGGAGCTGCTCAGCACCCGCCAGGTGAGGCAGAGGGTTGGGGTATTGAAGGGTTGCTGCACTGCCATCCCATTCCCTGCTTTCCTTGCCTTTACAACTGGCAAAGACAAAAGCCATGCTGACCCCCCGGGGCCAGGAACAGAGGGAGGCTGTAATTCCACTCTGATGTGCTCCACTAATAGACTATTATTTGGGAACCTTTGCTCCCGTGCTGAGATGCAGCAGCCGGCATGGCCTGAGCTCCCCCCGGCAGGGAGGGGACAGGATGAGGCTCCAGCTTCAAAGGAAGGCAGGGTGACAGCACCATGACAGCCCTGACAGCCACGGGAATGACTGCCCAGCCACCCTCTTTAAGGGAGACAAATGGGACCATCAGCTCTCTATGAACTGCTCTCTGTCAGAAGTGAAAATTTAGCAGCTTCTGTTTAAACCAAGGACTCAGAACACAGAGACAAATCCTGCCCAAACCTACTGGGAGCAGGAACGCCTTCAGATTCTAAAATGACAAAAGGGGCTGTGAAGATTTTTATATTCTCTACTCTGGTGTGACAGGAACCTGAATAGCTCCGGGCCAGCACGAGGAAAACAGAGAGTGAGCCCTGCTAGATTCATTTACCTGCCCCAATTCAGTGATCACAAACTCCCAGCCATGAAAATCAGCAAGAGCTGGTATTTCCAAATCTTTTCAGACATAACTCTTGGCTGGGAGTAGCAAAGAGAGAAGGATTTGTTTTTACAACCTGGAGTTGTTACCACAGCCTGCATCCCGTGCCATGTGGATTTTCAAATCCTTCCCAAGGACAGAAAGCCAGCCAGGAAAAGCTTTTGCAGGGGAAAAGCCTTTGCAGGTGAGTGGGGCTGACCATCAAGGATGTGCCCCCAGCCCCTCACTACAGAGCCCACTTGGAAGAGCCAAAGGAAAAAGATGGGATGTAGGAATAAAGGAGGGGGGTTGCTGTGAGCCTTCAGGTGTGACCCCCGGGCCAGCAGACACAGCCCAGCCTCAGTTTTTGGCTGAAGTCCCTCATTTCTGGAGGCAGGTCCCCAGCACAGGGGCAGAGGTCTCACCCCCAGCAGCAAAGGCTTTGTGTTAGAGACTGAAGCTGCACTACAGGTTTCTCAAGAGAGATTAAAAGAGAGGCCTGTAGGTCAGGAGTGGTTCTGCCCTCGTTATCCCCCAAGCTCAAAGCTCCTAGGGAATGGCTGCCACAGGCACAGAGGGCTTTTCCTGTTCACTGGCACAGCAGAAACCTCCAACAACATCCCTGCACAGGTTCAGCAAGACCTCCAGCCCTGGAGACCTTCCCATCCCTCCCCACAGCGCTGCAGAGACCAGGCTGTGTCGGGACACGTGTAATCCAGGACCACCAGATGCTGGAATTCTCTGTCCAAAGCTAAACAGCTGGGGAAGGAAATCTAGATCCAACGATTTTATTATCACAAGTTGTGCCAAAGCTAACCCACAGGGCAGGGTGATTTGGGGGGTCATTTTAAGGGGTTTCATCAGGGGAGATACAAACTGGAGCCCTCGGATACCTTTTTAATAGTGTTGTGCTTGCTGTTGCCTCTGCTGGCGTTCTCGTTGTGCAATATATCCAGGGCTGTCTCCCTCTCCTTGAGCTTCAGTGCCTCGATTTCTGTCTTCAGCTCGTTCAGCTGCTCCTGGAGGTGTTTGCTTTTCTCCATGTACTCCACCCTAACAGACACAAACAGCCCTGGGTTAGTGCTGACCACGTGTGACACGACACCTGATAACGGAATTATAACGGAAACACCTTTTCTTTGTCATTTCCAGCCTGTGGGACTGATAATATCAGTTTATAGCACACGGTGAACTACTGCAAGCAATTATTTGTTCCTTATTAAAGAAGACCCAGACAGCCACCCCAACAATAAAACTGTAAATTGCATTATTACACAAAATTAAACCCAAGCTGGAGCTGCTGGGTGGTATTTTAAGCCTCCTAATTTCCAAGTGAAGCTGCCCCCCGACACAGGCTGACACCACACAGTGTTTAAGCAGCTACTCAGGAAAGCTCTACTCCCCTGCACCCTCTCCCAAACCAGCTCCCCAACTCAAACCCACCAGTCTTCCCAGTGAGGAAGGACCCTGATGTACCGACTTGTCATGTTTTAGAGGGATTTAGCTTGTCAACTGTGTGGGTGCAAGTGCTGTCCCCAAAATATCAGGTATCTGGTAGACACACAGCGTCCCCGGGAGAGAGAAAGACTCCCAAAAAACAGAAAGAAAGGGAAAAAACCCACCCATTTGCAAGGACTCAGCCTGAACAGCCTTCCACGGTGAAATAACAACTGGAAAAAAATCCCACCATGAGCCTTGTAACTGGGATTGAACCCCCTGAGCCAGGTCTGAGGGACAGCAGAGCAACAGGAACCCTTTGGAATGCCAGAATTCATAGTGAGGTTTGTCTCAGCACCCAGGGAAAGGAAACAGCCCTGGAGAAGTCAGGAAAAGCATCCTATTGCTTTCAGCACTTGGCAGAGCCAGCTCTCCCCGCTTAGGAGGAGCAGGGTGACCTAGTTAGGAACCTGGGTACAGAACCAGGAATTATCCTGTTATTTTCAGCTTCTATCTCTTTCCTTCTGGCTTTAGGAAAAGTTTTTAATCTCTGTCTCCAGCACAGAGGTCTGTGATTTCAGACAGGAGAGGGCACAGAGCAGAGGCAAAACAAAGCACCCTCTGGGATCCAGGGGTGTTTCATTCCAGCCTTGGGAAGCTGTGGCCGGAGTGGGATGGCAGAGCCCTTGCAGCTTTGATCTATGACCCAATCGATGAACAAAGCACGTTATTACTACAGAGATTAAAATCTGATCTGCTTTGATTTCTGCTCAATTGGTAATTTCGAAGGCTACACTCACACCCTCAGGAAAACACAAGATCAAAGCTCATAATCACATCCAAACTTGCTGGCGAACACTTTTTATATATAAACATGACACAGATTCCAAGGAAAAGGGGTTAAGGCCCTAATGCAGGACCTCAGCACACACTCCCTTCACGTTCTCTGGACACACTGCAGTGCTCCAGCACTCAGCCTGCTGCTAACCCTTCCCACCACTGTGGGCAATTCCAGCCTGAACGGGAGCCAGGGAAACCTTTAGGAGAGGAAGGGGCTGGAGCAGGGCCTGAACTCACCTGTGAGCAGGAGGGAGAGACACACCTGTGACACCAGGTCCCCACCAGAGAAATGGTCAACCAGGAGAATCACAGAGTCCTTAAGGTTGGAAAAGCCCTCTGAGATCAGATCCAACCCTTCCCCAGCACTGCCAAGGCCACCACTGACCCACATCCCCAAGTTCCACATCCACATGGATTTTTAAATCCCTCCAGGGAGGGGGACTCCACTCCTGCCCTGGGCAGCTGTGCCAGGGCTGGACAGTCCTTTCCATGAAGAAATTTTCCCAATATCCAACCTGACCCTCCCCTGGCACAGCCTGAGGCCGTTCCCTCTCCTCCTGTCCCTTGTTCCCTGGGAGCAGAGCCCGACCCCCTCAGCTCCCCCCTCCTGTCAGGGGGTTGCAGAGCCAGAAGGTCCCCCCTGAACCTCCTTTGCTCCAGGCTGAGCCCCCCCAGCTCCCTCAGCCCCTCCTGCTGCTCCAGCCCCTTCCCAGCTCCATTCCCTTCCCTGCACACGCTCCAGCCCCTCAGTGTCTCTTGTCTGAGGGGCCCAGAGCTGCCCCCAGGGCTGGAGGTGCCCCAGCAGTGCCAGCACAGGGACGGGCCCTGCCCTGGGGCTGTGACACACCAGGGCTGGCACAGCCCAGGGGCCATTGGCCTCCTGCCCCCCTGGGCACACCCGGGCTCGTGTCCAGCACAAGCCCCATCCCAGGGCTGGCCTGGACACATTCCACGTACTTCTCCTTCTCGATTTCCATGGACAGCCTCTTCATGTCCGTGTCCTTGAAGTCGAAGGACAGGCTCTCACTGATGAGGTTGAAGCTTGGCAGGTCTGCGGGCAGTGCTGTCGTACTGGAGTTCATGGACTGCTAAAGAGAGAGCACAAATCAACCACCTTGGGCCACACAAATATTGCTACAGCAGAGGTCAAATCACAGCAACACAAGCCCAGTGTCCCAAGCACCAGATCAGCTCCATTCCCCATTTGCTCCTTAGTTCAGAGCTATTGATCCTCTGGGACCTTGGTTCTTTGCAGTAATAAAGAGGAGACAAAACACCACCTGCCTTCAAAACCTATTGACAAAACTTGGTAAAATCAAGGTTTTATCACTGCTGTGCCACTTGGGAGTCATCTGACAGTTATTTACCATTCAATCAGGTTGATAAAGTTCAAGCTGTGAACAGGGGCAATGCAGGACCCCGTGTGACAGCAGAGTCCTGCACTCCACTGCTCCCCAAAGCAAAGACCAACGTGACCCCAGAGATGCCATTCCAGCAAGGGCCCTGGAGATACACCAGCACATTTTTACCTTCTCAGTAATCTACAGTTCCAGGTGTTTAGGAATGCTAGATCCAGTTGGAAATGCTGAAATAAGACAGGGAATCACTCCTATCCCACCCGAGCAAGGATCTGGTACTTTCTTCCTCCTGCGAGATGCTGTGACACCCCTGCTGACACACACTGATTTTATCTGCCCATTAAACAAAAACGACCCTTCTTTCCCTCAGTCAAAAACTCTGTCACACCTCTAATAAATGGGCTCATTAGGAGGAGAGGAGAAGCCTGATAGAGTCATCGGTCTGCTCCTGAGGAACGTTGGATGAGGTGGCAAACAGGGCACACGTCAAGGGTGGCACAGCAGCATCAGGTGGGGCTGAGTCACAGCTGCTGCCAGCCTGCTTAGCCCTCCTTTTGGGATGTGAGAAACCCAGCACCCAAAAGGTCCCACACCTCCCTGCTGGATGCTCCTTCTTGCTTTAAGGGGTTCCTGTAATGAAAACAAGGTGCCACACCATGGAATGGCACTGCTGGGTACCTGCCCTGACAAACGACCCCTCGAGCTTCAGCTGCTTCTTTCCTTCCCTCCTTTCTCCTACTTGGGATCCTCCAGGCACTGTTTGCAGCTAGGTGTGCTTCAACAAGACCTGCTAGCACTGGGGTGACAGATTTACTCTGCACAATAACCTGGCTCTTCCCTCACCACCAGCCTGGAATTCACAAACAGCCAGGGTTCATTCCCAGCTCGCTTTCCCTGGACAAACCTTAAAGGGACAACATTTCATCCACCTGCAGAGTTGGAACACAAACACCTGGTACAAACATAAACAAGGCAGCACCTAAAACTGCACTTGGCCTGGCTGGAGCATTCCAGGTGAGTTAAGACCCACATGACAAGGAAACTCAATTCCTTACTCCCCTGTTTGAATGGAACACAAGCACATTAATTCTGGAGCCAGCGCTGGAAGGGACAGCTCAGCCCCTAAATTCCAGTCTCGGAGGGAAGGGGACAGGTCTGCCAAAGCACTTAACTGATTTAAATACTTGCATCCCATTGACATTCAAGTCCCTTCCCTGTGAGGCACACAGGTGTTCCCAAAGCCCTTCCCACGTGAGGCTCTCCTGTCCCTGCTGTGCAGGGAGCCAGGAGCATCAGAGCCTGCTGGCCTTCAAACGACCTTTAGCTTGGTTTTGTTTCAGCACAAGCTTGTTGAGTTTTGTTTTTAAAACCCCACAAACAGCAGCAGGAAGAGTTGAGCATGAATTTCAGTTGCTGCAGCCATTAAGTTTGGAGACAATTTGTCAGGGTCACTACAGCCACTTCCCTTCCCTCGGCACCACTCTGTCATGGAGCAAGGGAAAAATGGTGGAGAAGTCCAAGAGCAGCAGGAGTGAGGAAGAATAAGCAAAGAGGAAGGAAAGAGCAGGCTGAGGGCTCTCAAAGGCACAGGCTTGATATGTGGAGCAAAGCATTTAATAATTGTGGAATGGTTTGGGTGGGAAGGGACCTTAAAGCTCATCCAGTCCCACCCCCTGCCATGGGCAGGGACACCTTCCACTAGCCCAGGTTGCTCCAAGCCCCATCCCTTGGACACTTCCAGGGATCCAGGGGCAGCCACAGCTTCTCTGGGAAACCTGGGCCAGGGCCTCACCACCCTCACAGGGAAGGATTTCTTCCCCAATCTCCCATCTCTCCCTGCCCTCTGGCAGTGGGAAGCCATTCCTTGTGTCCTGTCCCTCCATCCCTTGTCCCCAGTCCCTCTCCAGCTCTCCTGGAGCCCCTTTAGGCCCTGCAAGGGGCTCTCAGCTCTCCCTGGAGCCTTCTCTTCTCCAGGTGAACCCCCCCAGCTCTCCCAGCCTGGCTCCAGAGCAGAGGGGCTCCAGCCCTGGCAGCATCTCCGGGGCCTCCTCTGGACTCTCTCCAGCAGCTCCACGTCCTCCCTGTGCTGTTCCCAGGGCTGGAGGCAGCTCTGCAGGGGGGTCTCACCTGAGGGGTCAGAGGGACAGATCCCTGCTGCACATTTCCTGCCATCTGCAGTTACCCTGGGCAGCTCTTGCAGCAGGTGCAGGGATTTTTAATCCAAGGGGCCATGTGGTGATAAAGGGGACACAGATCCTTTTCCGTATGTGTTTCCTCACCTGGAACAAACTGCATAACCCTGTTACTGCATTACAGCAACTTCCTGCTGTTAATAAAGGCAAGCACCAGGCTGACAGCAGTCATCCCTCTGGTCCCTCTGGAATACAGAGCGAGACACTGGATCCGGGGGAGGCACAGAGTGAGGCAGGAGGTTTCCCCCGCAGGGAGAGCTCCTCCTGTTGCTGCCACTGCGCTGCTCCAGAATTTGGGAAAGCCCAGAACAGCCACTCACTGCTTCCAGGGGATCAGAATAGGGATGACTGCTTTTCTCTGGCCAGGAGTGGCACCTGAAGGGCAGTGAAGGAGCCAAAGAGCCGCCGCCAAGTCCGTAAGGAATGAATTGTTCTCCAAGCCCTGATGGCCCGAGACTCAGATCCACGTCTTATTTCACATGCATCACCCACCAGTGACATCATAAAAGCAGCCTGGGCTCCAAGGACTAAAGAGACACTGAAATAAGCTTTAAAGAACCACGGTTGGAGACTGGAAAGTTAAAAAATACATATATTTAACTGCTTCTTGCCTTTGCTGCAGCACAGAGTTAATGGTCGGACTCGATCCCTTAAAGGTCTTTTCCAACCTAAATGATTCTATATCCATCCATTTCCCCCTTCCTCTCCTGCTTTTGTTCCCCACCAAGGGAAGTCCTACTCAGCTCCCAGTGCCAGGGAGTGCAGAAGTCTGGGCTCATGGAAAAGAACAAGCCCAACGTTACACCCTCCCTTAAGGGATGGAGGAGCTGGAATCCTGCACCGTGTGGCAGAGCTGCCATCTACCTGAGGGACACAACTTCCCAAAAACAGCTTTCAAAACAGGTTCCTGCCATGTTCTGGCAGGGGAGGAGGCTCACCCCAATCCAGGGAGGTGTAATAGGGGATGGAAGAGCCCAGCAAGGTGTTGTTACCTGGATAAGGACCTGCTGGTCACACCCTGACCTTGGAAAACAACAGGCCTGGAGTCTGAGCAACATGGCACAGGGAGAGGGGCAGGAGGAGCAGCAGCTGCACAAGGGGACCCTGACACCCAAATGGGGAGAGGACAAAAGCAAGTCCCTTCCCTCCTGGCACTGGCAGCCATGTCTGGAAGGCCAAGGCTCTTTAGGGAAGGGAGAGGACACAGCCCCATGTGCCTGGAAGCGACAGTTCTGTGTGAGCTGCCTCCAGGCAGATGCAGCTGGAGGGGTGGAGCTGAGCTCCAAGCAATCCCACAACATTCCCACTAATGAGGCAGGAACAGAGCCACCCAGCTGCTCCCCAGCACCGGGATTTCAGCAGGGGCTCTGCTGGTGTGATGAAGGATGAACATGGCAACACGAGGGAACGTAGATATGCAAGAGCTGCCCAAATTCCACGCTGGGTTGGTGCAGCCACACAGCAGAATTCCAGTGAGGACACCCCTCCCTGTGCAAAGTTAAACCCAGAATTAAAGAGCTGGTGCATCCCAGATTCCCAGTGAATTGTCAAATATGGAGCACTCCAAAGCTGGGCTTTATCCAGCACTCCCTTGACTGAGTGTCCCGTAGCCGAGAGCAACTGATTATTTCCCATCACCGTTATTTTTAACAGCTTTCAAATATTCCTGCAGGGAACTCCAGAGAATTGGGATGAAAAGTTGCTTCATCTCAATCCCTCTCCAATCTGCTCCCCTAAAGTTTCCAGAGCAGGAGGAAGGAGCCTGCAGGTACAAATCCAGCCCTCAGCGCTGGCGGGTCCGTAACTCCCACGTACGTCTGTCGAGCCTATTCCTGATGCTGCCGAGCAATTCCCTGTTCCCAAGCCACCTGGCAGGTGTGAGCTGCAGGGAGGGGGCACCTGATGGGGTCTGCAGGTACAATTAGGGAAGCAGAGGAAAGGAACTGCCAGACAGATCAGAACAATGGTCACTTAGTCTGGCGTTTCAGCCCCGGCAGACACCGGGACCAGATGCTTGGGAGGAAGGTGTGAAATCCTCTTAATGGGCAATTATGGAATAATCTCTCTTCGAGGAAGTTTTTTTCCAGCACATAAAGGTCCAGTTTATGCCCAAAGGATGAATTTAACAGGTTCTGAACAATGTTTATCCCACCTAACAAGAATAAGGACACACTTAACCCTATTTTAAAGGCTATTGCTGAGCTGGTGCTCTCCACACGTGCTGGCAAAGCACAGCTCTGACGTGGCTGTTAAATTGGTTTAAAATTTGCTGCTTTAATTTCAGCAGCAGCTCCTTTGCTCTCCTAGCAAGAGGTGGGTGGGAAACAAAAAAAGAGCAAAGTGATGTTGTGCTGGATGAGGCGCCGGGATGAAAAGGGCAAGGACTGCTCAGGGTTTCTGAGCAGCACTGAGGCAGCTCAGCCCCTCCGTGGATGGGATGGAGAATTCTTAGATCTGGAGATGGATATCTGGAGAATTCCACAGCCTCCAGGCTGTGGAGGAGGGCACGTTTAGGGGCTGGGAACTGGGGAGTACAATCCAGATCTCTCTTACTGTGTAGGACGACTTGCTGGTGATCTCCAGGAGCTTCTGCTTCGCTCTCCGCTCCGATTCACGAGCCTCCTGAAGGTCCTGCTTGAGCTGATCTGCCTCCTTTGCCCTGCAATGACAAGCAGCAAACAGCAAATATCACACTGGAGCTGAGAGGAACGAGCAGATGGAGAAGCAGGATCACAGTGCAGGTGTGGAATTGGCTGGGATTTGTCCCGCAGCAAGACCTGAACAAAGAAACCATTTGAGGAGGGGAAATGGCAGAACCTCTGACTCTGTGGGACCCAAATCCAAGCCATGGAAGGGCAGCTCTGAAATGGGCTCTGTGTGAGCATCAGTGAGCGAGGCTGAGGGCCGGGAAGAGTGCTAAGACAGCAATTCTAGAACCAGGATTTACCCTCGAGGCTTATGGAGCCCCCAGAAGGAAAAAGCCAGAGGAGGGAAGGATGTTTGCTCTGCTGGATTGAGATTTGAGTGGAGGCTTTACATGACACAGACCAAGGCAGGAAGAGAAGGACAAGAACAGTGCTCATCCAAGCAGAAGGGCTGGCACCAGGCAGGCTCACAGGGAAAGGAGTAATCAGTTGGAAGGAAACAAGACTTATCTTTTACTTGTTCGCTACCAAATGCACCGTGGGACCTGGGCTCAGATTTTAACAAGGAGCAAAGACTCCAAGAGCTGGGGAGAGCTCAAGGCTAATCTGGAACAGAGCTCACGGCTGGGAAGGAGAACTGAACAACTGAGAGGCAAGTAGAGGAATAAAGAGAGAATAAGGAATGGAGATCTACCATCCAGGGGAAAAACCAACCCCAAGTGCTATGAATGGTGTCAAAGACTTTGGGGAATGCAGGGGAGGGTTGCAGAAAGCACCCAAAAGCAGAGCTGGCTTTTGGAGAGGGGAATAGGCTGGGCCACAGGGCTATTTGCTGTGAGGGAGGCCAAGGGCTCCCTGCACACCACTGGAGGGATAACTCCAGGCAGGAGCCCCTCCTGTCCCATTGGAGGGA
>NW_020885091.1:98399-110742 GCF_003945725.1 Corapipo altera
GATAACTCCAGGCAGGAGCCCCTCCTGTCCCATTGGAGGGATAACTCTGGGACTCTGGGCAGGAGCCCCTCCCAGCTAAGGCAGAAGGGGGTGGGAAGCCAAGCAGAGGCAGCTGGAAGGTTGTACCCTCTGACCTCCTCTCCGACTCCTCGGCCATTTTCAGAGCCAACATCTCAGCCTCCAGCACCTTCTGCTCCATCAGCCGCTTCTCCTCCTCGGTCCGGATGGCCGTGGCCTTGATCCGCTGCATCTCCTGCTCGGCCTCCGCCGCCTTCTGTGCCAGCAGCTTGGCCTCCTCCTCCGTGATCTGGGCCTTCTCCGCCAGCAGGTCTGCTGTCTCCTCGGACCTCATCTGCCAATGCAGGCACATGAAGCCTTTTATTGCACTCCGTGTCCCCCCAAATGTGCTCACAGCCCCCGGGGCAGGGCCGGGAGCTGCCGACACGCTCCATAGAATCCCTCCCGTCCGTGACAGCCTGCTGCCAAGGCCTGCACAGTGCCAGGCTCTGTCCCAAATCATCCTCTTTGTGCTCCTCCCAAGCAGCCCAGCAGGATGGAATAGCTCCATCCAGCCTCCTGCTCACTGTGCACTGGCAGCAGTTTGGGAGCAGCCACAGTCACAGTGCACTTCCAAAAACACTTCCACAGTGGAAAGAGTGAGGAGCAGCTGCAGTGCCTCGGGAAACAGCCTCCCAGGGACCTACCAGAGCCTCGTTGGCCATTGTTGCCTCCTCCTTTAACTGCATCAGCCTCCTCTCCAGCTCATCCCTGGTCCTCTCAGCCTCTTCTCTCATTTGCTTCTCCCGTGCCAGGCGCTGCCGTTCCATCTGGGAAGAAGGGATTGGGGAAAGTGAGGAGAACAACACAGGTTAGGAAGGCTTTCCATGGATGAGAAAGGGTCATGGGTAGGGGAAGGAGCACAGGGCTGTGCTGCTGCCTCCTCTCTGCTTATGGACATGGGGAATGTCCCTGGATTGGGGTGACCTGACCATAGAATAGAATCATGGAATCACTTTGGATGGAAAACGCCTCCAACATCATGGAATCAAACCACTCCCCCAGCACAGCCAGGGCCACCACGTCCCCCAGTGCCACGTCCACACGTTTTCTGAACACTTCCAGGGATGGTGATTCCACCACTGCCCTGGGCAGGCAGTTTGATGCCCCCTGCTCCCTTCCAGAGACAATTCCCATCCTCTGACCAGGCTGTCACCCACAGCGTGGCCACACCTGGCAGGTGATGATGTCCCCTGACAGCACCCTAGGCCGAGTCACAGGGCAGACCTGGACAAGTGGGGTCCAAGCTACGTCTGGAGTTTCTCACTGCAGGGCTGGGCTCAAGGGTTTGGGTCTGCCTGAAGCAGGGAAAGCGATTTGATTTGAAGGGCAGCCCGAGGGCACCTTCCACACATCCAGCACAGGCCCAGCCTGAGGCAGGAGGCCGAAGGACCTTTTGCTCAGCCATCTAAGCCAGCACACTGCAACCTTCCCTTCCACTCCTCTGGAGGGAGGCCACACAGAGATCAACCACCTCTGGCAATTCCTGCACACAATAAACCCTCTCCCCTCCAGCTCAGCTTCCAGGAAACAGCCGCTCTTCTCCACAAGGGGAAGATCCAAGCCACCAGAGTCTCTGGCTGTGCCCAAGGTCTGCCTCTCCACCAGCCCAGCGCCCAAGGGAGCCATCGGGCTAATTAACACGCCGAGTTTAATCCCTCCAATCCTGCAGGGATGGGCATTATAAATATCCACGCCACAGCCAGGACAGGAGACCTGCTGGGTTTAATAAGGGAAGGGAGTGTGACAAGCCACATTTCTCTGCTCCTTGGAGCCCAGCTGTGCTCTGAGAGCGGGACGCCCACTGCTCCAACCATTCTGCTGCCTTCCATTAAAGGTTCCCCTCATTAATTATCATTATAATCTGCATCCGCTCGGGACTTCCATTAACAAGAATTCCTGGTATAAAAGGATGATCTGGAACCAGTTAGCAACTGTGGGAGGGAGGAGGAAGCAGGGGAGGTGGTGGCTGGCTCGGGAGAGGGCAGCCAGCCCAAGCAGGAGCCTGACCTTTCCATGGAGCCCAAGTGCTCTGGATTTGGGAGCTCAGGTGAAGCGTTAAGTTGCTGCTTCCTCAACTCTCCCAGGAGCCCAGATAAGCACAGGATCTCAGGTCTTGCTGGAGTTACCCAAATACATCAAAAACTCACAAGACTGGAAAACCTAAACACTCCTGGAATCATTAAGGTTGGAAAAGCCCTGTAAGATCAAGTCCAACCATAGGCCAGAACTACTGTGTACCCACAAAACCCCAAGTGTCACATCCACTTCTGAACACTTCCAGGGATGATGACTCCACCACTTCCCTGGTGCTGCACTAACGGTCCAACTTGGTGATCTCAGAGGGCTTTTCCAACCTTCAGGATTCTATAAAGCAAAGTTCTTACTGACCAGAGGAATCCCTGTGGGAAGCAAGAAGCTCCCCCTCCCCAGAGGAGCTGGCCAGGTTACCCTTGTAGTGACTCACATCCTGCCCCCTCCTGCCACCCCACAAGCTACAGGAGAGAGAAGAAGGCACATCCCATCTCCAGATCAGCTGAGCATCTCAACACCGAGCCCAGCACCCCAGGAGGTGCCTTCAAGACAAGCCACATCCCATCTCCAGGCCATCTGAGCTCAACACCGAGCCCAGCACCTCAGGAGGTGCCTGAAGAACAAAGCACATCCCATCTCCAGATCAGCTGAGCACCTCAACACCGAGCCCAGCACCTCAGGAGGTGCCTGAAGAACAAAGCACATCCCATCTCCAGATCAGCTGAGCACCTCAACACCGAGCCCAGCACTTCAGGAGGTGCCTGAAGAACAAGGCACATCCCATGTCCAGGCCAGCTGAGCACCTCAACACCACACAAGCACCTCTGTGGACACGCTCACACCCAACACCGTATCAGCCCTGTGAGCACCAGACCCTCCTGGTTTCTCCTGCTCCGGTTTCTCCCGCTCTCATGTATCAGCTTCACTGCCTACAGGGCCATTTATATTCCGAGCACCAGTGCCCAGATTAGCTGTGTGGGTTTCAGTGAGTAGAGAAGGTCCACGAGCAGAAAACAATGATTCATACAATTCAATTTGCTGATCTCTGCTCGTCGGCCACACGCCGCTGCCTCCGCCGTGACCCGCGGCTCGGAGAGGAGCCCGGCACAGAATTAACATGCAGGCTGCAGGGCCCGGCCCGGCGGGGGAATTCCATCACCCTGCAATCAGGGAATGCGGGAGGGGAAGGGCTCAGCTCCCCCTCACAGCCCCCTGCTTGAAGTACAAGCGACCTCCCCGGTTTTTCCGGCAGGAAAACACTTGTAGACACCCAGAGCAGCTTCTCCCTCCCGGCCTCCCAGTTTTGGTCCCAGGTGAGGGGATGGACTCAGGGGGCCATCCACCTGCAGAGCCAAGCTGAGAATGACTGCTGAGCTGGGAGCAGGCTACCAAAAAATGTTCAGCTGGACCTTCCCTCGAAGGTGCTTTGATGTCATTCCAGAGACTGTTTCTTCCCAAGTTCATCTGCATTCCTGATTTTGGGCTCACTGGTTATGGGAGATGTGGCTCACCTGCTTCCTGGCCTTCTCCTCCCTGGCCTGTGCTTTCATCTGCTGGACCTCCAAGGAGTCTGCCTTCCTCCTCCTCATGAAGAGGTCGTGGTTCCCAATGCACAGCTGCAGGATCTGTTCCAGTCAGGGGTGAAGAGCGGAGAGAAACAGCTGTACACACGTGATGGCGAGGAGGTGGTTTGTATTCTTGACACACAGAAACACTAGAATTGCTTTGATTTGGTGCTTGTTAGTGCTTCCACCCACTGCTCTCAAACCCTGTGAGCTCTCAGGAGGGGCAGGGAGCCAAGTCCCACACCAGACACCAGCTCCTGGGTAGCAGCCCTCTGCAGAGACCAATTTTCTGTGCCTCCAGCACAGCACAGCTCTGGTGTGTTTTATACCCACCCTAAAAAGGCAAGAGGCCAAATAATGAAATAAGAACTTCTCCAGCTCTGCCTGGTTCCCTGGCTCTCACTAAGCCCCTTCTTTAGGTTCAAGATGAACTTGTGCCTCCTCCCAGCTGCACGTTCAAAGCACTGAGATTAAAAAATAAATTAAAAGGAGGAAAACCACTTTTCATCTTGGAAAAACAGAAGGCTTATCAAAAACTTCCTTGGACATCTTCAGATACCTTTGCTGAGGGGTTTTGAGCCCCAGTGTAGTTCCCTCTGGTAAGGGAAGGGAGGTGGTAGTGCCAGAGGAGGTTTAGCACAGGGTGGGTACACAGAGGAGTGAAAGCTTATTTTGGCAATAAAAATAGAGTGCTAAACTCAGATTCTTTTCTAAAGGGCTGATTCACACATCCTTCTTCCATTTCATAGAATCCTAAAATGGTTTGGGTTGGAGGGGACCTTAAAGATCATCCCCTGCCACTCTCCTGCCATGGGCAGGGACACCTTCCACTGTCCCAGGTTGCTCCAAGCCCCGTCCAACCTGGCTTTGAGCACTTCCAGGGATGGGGCAGCCACAACCCAAGTGACAAATGACATTTCCCAAGCCTCAAATGACTTCTCTGGAGTGAGAGGAGTTTCAGCACAGTGACCCTGGTGAGTGCAGTGAGGAAGCCCCACGAGAAGCACAGGACAACCTCCACCCAGGACAGCAAAGATCCCTGTGTGACAATGGATCCACACCCTGAACAGCAGCTAAAGCTGGTCTCCAGCATGGATGCTGAACCCAGTGTAGCCCCCTCCATCCTTGTACAAGGAGAGTGTCCTCAGAGGGAACCAGCCTGGGAAAAGCCAGGACTCTGGTAATGGTGCCTCCCAAAACAGGGAGAGCTACGACACAGGGAGGATGGAAAAGCTCCACAGGGAAGAAAGAGGATCTGAGCAAAACTGGGGGTGATGACTCCATTGTACTAAGTCAGCTGTAACCCAACTAAGTCAGCTCAGAAAGGGAGCACAAAAACAGGGGAGGGGGGAGAGGTTCTGTGAAGGAGCTTGACTTGAGACTCCCCCTCATTTCCTAGAGGGAGCAGTAACTCCCAGCTCCAGCAGCTCCCTCTTGAAGGAAAAGCCCCAAGAGCTCGTTGTCTCACACTCTCTGCAGAACCCAGTGCTGCAGGCAGTAAAAATGACTGTCTGCACACTTACCAGCTTATTCACACGCAGCTTTGATGAATTGAATTTAAAAACATCAATCTTTTTGTCCAAGGGCTTAATCGTAAACTGAAAAGGAAAAAATAAAGAGGGAGAGAGTTATCAGAGAGTGGTGCATTTAATAAAAAGGCAGCTATAAAACTCTCCCAGAGAGCTCTGGCTCGGAGGAGGCCGGCAGGGTCAGACACGCACGGCTCAGAGCCGGCCCCGTGGCTCCGAGCCAGGAGAGAGGACTCGCAGCAAAAGCAGCCAAGGAGACAACTGTTCCTCCCCCTGGAAAAACGTGGGAGCCACAGGAGCCCGTGTCCTCTGCAGAGCACCCTGCAGAGGTGGGCAGGGACACAGGGCAAGGTGCTCCTCTCCTGGGAGAATCCCCAGCAGGAATTCGGGATGCTTGGAAAGGGAAGAAGAACCAGCTCAGCTGCCCAATGGATTCCCTGAACCACAGAGTTGTTAAGGATGGAAAAGATCTTTGAGATCATCAAGTCCAACTGTCAAACAGCACCACCATTAAACCACGTCCTCAAGTGCCACATCCACAGGTTTTCTGAACACTTCCAGGGATGGTGACTCCACCACCTGACCAATCTTTCAGTGAAGAGGTTTTCCCTAATATCCAACCTAAACTTCCCCTGGTGCAGCTTGAAGCTGTTTGATCTCATCCTGTCCCTTTTTCCCTGGGAGAAGGGCCCGATCCCCACCTGCCTCCACCCTCCTGCCAGGCAGTTAAAAGGGCAGGAGAGCTGCATTAGGAACACAGCAAGGAGCTGCTGCCCTTCCTGCTGCCACCTCACAAGAGCTCCCCGAAAGGATTTTCCATGCATTTTCTTCTCCAGAACTCACTTGTGTCACGAGCCTTCTCCACAATTCCAAACGTTATTCCCTGGCTCTAACTTGTATTCACACTCTGTGTGCCAAGCAAACAGCTCTACCCATGGCCTGGGATTCCCCTCTCCAAAAGCTCTCCCACAGCGGGTCCCTCAGGAGGACAGAGGTGGCATCAACAGCCTGGAGGGATTCAGGAAGACAACCCCGGGTAGAGAGGGGCCTCAAAAGGGCACTTGAAGAGATGAAGTGCTCTGCAACATGGCATTTGTCAGGAGACACGTGCATATTCCATCACTCCCCCCCATGGCACAGGGATAAGGGCTGAGGAGCTGGAGCAGGCAGAGTGTGTGCATTAGCACAGAGAGGTTTGTCATGCACTGCCCTGCCTGCAAAGGGCTCAAAGAGCTTGTCCTGGCACTGCTTGGCTTTGGCAGTTTAAGAGCCAATCCTTTAAGGTTTTCACCAGGCAGACGTGCACGGATGTCCCTGGATTCGGGCTCCGGCAGAACCAGTCACTTGGAGCAGCAGGAGAGGAATTTCAGCTCCACATAAACAGTCAATCTTTGTGAGGAGGGATAAACCCCTCTGTGGTGTCCAGAGCTGTCATTCCCAGCTCTTAGCCCTGTTTGCTGTCATGGCCATCTGATTACACAGATGATTGAGCTGATAGAAGGGATCCATCCTTTTATCCCCAGAGGAAGCTCTGTTACAGCCTTGTGACAAGGCCTGCCTGTGGAGGGGTCAGCCCCTGGATTTTGGAGGCTCCCCAGGCAGGGAAGCTTTGGAAGTCACTCAGTGCTGGGCTGTTTGTGGAGTCGTGAAGCTCTTTAAGGAGTCAAGCAAGTGAGGAGAATTCCAGCACGGCTTTAGTGCTTATAAAACTTCACAGGATATGCAATAAACGCAGCTGATGAGAAACCTTTAGCTGCTCCCCTGATCGATATCATGTTTAGATTAGAAAACCATTTTTAATTAAGAAGTTAATTCTCTTCCTTACCATGAAGGCAGCTGCTTTCTTTGAGCAGCTCTCTCAGGCTGAAAACTGAACTGCTCAGTCCTCCCCTCCACAGCCAATTCCACCGCTGTTCTCCACTGGGTTTGGGGGCCAACAGTTCCAAAGACCCATATTTAGACTCTGGGCTTAAATTACTCAACTTCCTAAAAAGATTCCAGCTGCTATGCCAAGCCCAACAGCCTGAAACTCCAGATGATGTAATGAGATGGCAAGAGTTCTTCTCCCCAGGAATACATCTCCATGTATTCCATAATACAGAGTATATCCACAGTAATAAATACTGTAATATATTCAGTAAAGCAGAGGTTTTAACTTCTGAACTCTGATATTTGGGCTAAGCACATCAACAGCAATTTTGGGTTTTCGAAAAGATTACATGGAGGGTTGGAACGTTCTCTGAAACCAAAGAGGAGAACAGCTCCCAGGTGACCTCTTGCATGCCCACTCCTGCAAGGCTTCGGGAAGGCTTGGAATTAAGGTTTCAACTGGAGCAGCTGAGCTGCCCTTAGCTAAGCTGCTGAGAGCAAGCACAGCAGACAGAGAAGCCAAGGGAAATCATTTTAAATCCCAATCGTGCTCTTGCTGCTCTCAGGGAAGAGAGGAGACACATTCATACCTCTTTGTCGCTGTACGAGATATTCCGGATCTCGTTCCACGGGAAGGAGATTTTAGGGGTCAACCTGTTGTCTGGGTCATAAATGTGAAGCCCCAAGGCATCGACTCCAAGGAGCAGTTCCGTGCCCTTTTTATTCTACAGGAGGAAAGAAAAGAGCAGAAATCCCTTTTATCCCACTGAGAGGGCGAGCCACGAATCCCTGTTCCCTCCAGCAGCCAGCCCCGAGCGGTGACCCAGCACCGGCTGCCAGGAGAGCAGAGCTGGGGCTCCCCAGTGTGCCACAGCCACCTCCCAGCCCTCCTGGCTCTCCAGGGCTCCCCACCCTCAACTCGACATGTGGAGACCAACACAAGAGCTGCACCAGCAGGAAAACACGACCCACGGCTCCACTCACCCTGATGGCGAAGTAGTTCACGCCGTACATCTCCAGATCCTGGGCGATCTTCAGATACTCCATCTCAGCCTCGTCTCTGCCGGGCAGGAACAGTGGGACAGTGTTTGGGAGGATCAGAGGGACGTGGCTGGTCCTGCTCATCCTAAGCACTCACCAGGCTTTAAAGCCTGGACTGTCTCTATCGCACAGGTCAATCCTGTCTGTGCTGGCAGGATCAATAAAGTCCAACAGCAAATCCCACTCGGCAGTCACCAGCATCTTAGTGGCTGTGAGATGCAGCACTCCAAGCCTGGCTTTGTCCACCTCCCAATCCTTGCAGCATAAATAGGAAACCTCTGGCTGGGAGGCCCCTGTTTCAGATCCATCTGACTTTAGGTTTATCCCCCAAAAGGAGCATTTTGCCACCCGAGGCAGCAATAGTCTGAATTCCCATTTCTTGTCCTGGCCCTGAAAGCCCCCTGAGGCAGGTGAGCCCTCACTGAGCATCATTCCTGAATCCTCTGGAGGACCCTGACAGCGACCAAGGGACAGCAGAGCCACCAAGAAAAGCCCTTTGCCCTCCATGAGGCTGCAGCAGAGGAGTGCTGGGATTAACCTGCTGGCAGCAGTCACCCATGGCCTGCCCAAGCTCCCCAGACCCCGGTGACTCCTCAGGGGAGGGCTGTGACCCTGACCCACCAGGGCAGCACAGGCTCACCTCGCTCTGCCCCGGTGCTCCGCGTACCAGGCCGTGATCCTTTCCTCCCACATCTCTGGAGTCATCTGGTATAGGTTTATCACCTGGGATGTGTGGGGAGACACAGACCAGGTCACACTGCTGCTCCTGTCTCTCAGCCAGCAAGCCAGAAGAAACCCAAGGTAAGTCCCAGCACCACGTCCAACCTGAAGACAGCTTGGACATCTGAGCTCCTTACCCGCTTTGGAAGCAACTCCTCTTGTGCCAGGAAGCCTCTCTTGTGGACATTGGGATCATAATCACCATACTGGAAAGAAGCACAGACACAGTGCCCACCCTACATTAACAACCAGGCAAATCCAACTCCTCACCCTCACACACCCAGCCCAGGAGACAGCAAACACGGCCTGCTCCTCTCCTCACGAGCAGAGAACATAAGCTGCTCCTTACAGTTAATAACCTGATTTTCTTTGTCATTTCACTGCTAGTGGAGATGATCAGCCTCCTTCTACTCATGCAACACAAGTGGAAGCAGAACAAAACCTGCCACCATCACAGAATCATGGCAAAAGTCCTCCAAGATCAAGTCCAACCTTTGACTGAATCCCAGTGTGGCCACTAAACCATGTCCCCAAGAGCCACATCTGCTCATTGTTTGAACACTCCCAGGGATGGTGATTCCACCACTTCAGCTGCCAACCATCATCAGCTGATGTCCACCATCAGTCAACCAGCTGGACTAGATGGTGGTTGTCTATTTTACTCTCATTATCACACCCTAATTAACACTTCCCCCAGTGCAGGCCAAGACTCTACACCGGAGAGGTCCTTGCAGTCCCACCAGTAGTGGAACAAGGAAATAAGATGTGGACAAAGACCTGTCCCCAAAATCTGATGGATAGCAGTGATTCAGATGAGGCAGATGGTGGTTTCTCTGTCGCTGCTCATCACCTTAATGAATAAGTATCAAAAAAAATTAGAGGAGTTTGACAGACTCCTCTCAGGCAGGTGGTGGCTTTTCTGCCAGAGGGTCTGTTGCTCAACTGGGTCGAGGAATCCAATTCAGATTTGCTAAGTGCATCAGTAATTACTGGTATTTGTTTAGATTTCCATCTCTTTGAGCAGCATATAAAGTGACTGAGAAATAAAACCGCTTATTAACAGACTGAGGAGCTGCGTGTCCCTGCGGTGCCTGTGAAAATGAATTTACCTCCTGCACGGCCTCAGAGGGCAGGAAACCGCCAGAAAACGGCTCAAACAACCCAGCAAGTTCAACAGAAGAGGAACAAAGGATGTGAGGCACATACAGGAGTGCTGTGATTTCCATTCACCTGGCAAACAGGACTTCTGCAGTGACAGTCCCCAATTACACGAGACACGGCGGCGTTTGCTGGAGTCCCTTTGCAAGGGAGGCAGCCCTTCCCTCCCTGCTTCTCTGAGGAACCTCAGCTCAGGAAGTGCCAAACAGTGACAATTTTTAACACCAAGAGCAAGACACACATGGTGGTCATGTAACAAGTCAGGAAGCTTTTCATACCATCCTCCTCTTAGTGCCAGAACCGTCACGTCGTACACCAAAACTGGAGCTCGGCATCAAAAGTCTACACACATCCCACCTCCCCGCTTGGGAGGCGACACGTGGGGATTAAAGACACAAATATTGATTTGGAGCCAATGCAGATCCGAAGGGAACATGTAACAACAACCAGCACTGACTCAGACTTCAATTAATAGAACAAAACCACCCCGGATTTCATCCAGGAGGGTGCTGAGCAGCGGCAACTCTCCGCCTTCCAAGGGCTTGGAGCCCCTCAGGAGGCAGGTGCATATCCCTTGAACCCCCATCAAAAGGGGACAGCACCAAAAAGGTGACACTGGCAAAGGAAACAACTCTAATAACCTTGGACAGGCAGCAAGTAAGTCATTTTTGGGTGATGAAAACAACAGCAAATAGGATTAAAACGATTATTTTCTGTTGTGATCTACCGTGGAGATCCAAGACTAAGTCTGGATTATGCGACTTTTCATGTGCTGAAAAATGCTGCCGTGTCCCAAAGGAATATTTGTACTGAGAGGGGAGTCTGGATGAGAACATTAATTATTCACAAGTCAAAAATCAACAAATGGCTTAAGTATTGCAGAATCTGTTGGCTCAAATGATTCGGCAAATGTACTTCTAAAGACCTTTTCAATTAAATCATTACTTCTGAACTGTCATGGAATTTCAGCTCCTGTTAATTGAACTATATGATTAACATTCATGGTTAGGGATGGAAGTTGCCTTTACCACATCCCTACGTCTGGCTTAGATTGTCCTGGATAAACACAGCCATGCTCAGCTTCAAATAACGCCAAGTATTGCTTGTTTTGGGGGAAAATAATAATAATTAAAGGGCCTGTTGTTGTGCTACAAGATTTGAAGTGCTGAGAGAGCTGCAGCACGGCAGTGACCTCCATTTAAGGGGCAAAAAATAGAAGAACCTCCTGGATGTTCCCGTGTTTTTTTTTCAGTTGATCCCACGTCTTTCCCAGTTATTTAAAACCTGAACCACCTCCAACCTCTGAAAGCAGTGTGGGTGGTTTGAACAGAGGGGAAAGCACATAGTAATTCTCCAAATGAACACAATGAGGGAGAAATAAACAAGCTTTTATTTTTATGACCCCCACGTTTCCTTTGTTATTGCAGGTCAGTGTGGATGGACCAACACCTGGCTGTCAGTAAATGGCTGCAGGATGCACACACACCACTGTGTCGGGCTATTATGCCCCTAATCATGCAAATCAACACGTTATTAGTGAAATTACTGTGCTCACTGCCTGCTCCTCTTGGCCAGGAAGGACATCATTATCCTATTTAAGTGGAAGGAGACGACCTGTAACATCTTTCTTCCCGGTTCCGTATCAAAGATGTGCTTTCAGCTTTCTCCTTTACTGGGAATAAGAGCAGAAAAGGGAATCCCAGGCTGGAGAAAGCTGATGAAAAGCCCATTTGTGTAGAGCAGAAAAGTCATCCCTCTTCCACCTTCTCCTGCTCTTGGTGCAGAATAAAGGTTAGAAGTGCTCTGACTCCAGCTGGCTCTTCCCAACGCCCGAGTGTGTCCCGTGTCAGCGGGAGCTGCGGCAGGAGAAAGGGGACGGCACAGCCGTCCTGGACCAAGTCACAGCCTGTTCCCGAGCACATGAGCAGGAGCTGTCCCGGCCAAGGGCTCACAGAGCTCAATATTTACCCAAGGGCTTATTCATTTTGGCAACAGGAGAAGTCCTCCCCGACGTATCCTCAGCTCGGCAGGTCAACGGAGACAACGCCAAGGAGGTGTTTACTCAGGCGCTCTAATAAGAGTGATGGATGTTTCACACAAGCAGAAACACTTCGAATAGCTACTTGTCCTTCCCTGGCTGATGAGCCTCTTGAACTCATGCTTTCATCAGTATTCTGGTTATGAGGAGAAAACACCCTTTTCTAGTAAGTTCAGACATTTATCGTCAAAGAACACCAGCGCATGGCACCCAGGGCTTGTTCACACACCCAGGGCTTGTTCACACACCCAGGGCTCTGTTCAGACACCCAGGGCTCTGTTCAGACACCCAGGGCTCTGTTCAGGCACCCAGGGCTTGTTCAGACACCCAGG
>NW_020885091.1:110752-123852 GCF_003945725.1 Corapipo altera
CAGACACCCAGGGCTCTGTTCAGGCACCCAGGGCTCTGTTCAGACACTCAGGGTTCTATTCAGACATCCAGGGCTCTATTCAAGCTCTATTCAATCCATGAGTGTGGACTGAAGGGTTATGAGGAAGATTATATAGGAAAAAACCAGCCTGGATCAGGCCCTCACTTGAGGCAAGAGGGCCAAGCCCCCTCCCTGCACTGCCAACAAAGGTGGTCCCACAGACCTGTTTCTCCTGCACTGTTCCACAGCCGTGGTCCTTGAGGACAAGCCAGACCTGGGGCAGGGCCACCTGCCTGAGGTCCTGTGAGCCAAACACCTTCCAAAATCTGCCATGCAGAGTCAGAACCGACCACGAGCCCCAGCGACGACGTGGCTGGGCTGAGCTCAGCCTGCAGGCACTGCTCTCCCCAGGACGTTATCCTTGCACACATAAACTGGAGATGAGCTCCAAGAGCTGCTAATTGAGCAGCAGGACATGCTGTGCATACACAGGGATAAATTACAGACCCTGCTGCTGAACCTTGGGCTGCTCCCTCCATTCCAGCAGCCTCTCTGCCCCAGGCTGCTGCAAGCTGTCCAAGGCTGCACGCTCCAGACTGGAAAACAAGTGTTCTCTGGAATAAACACTCAGCAAAACACACCAACTCTGGGCCCAGAGCAGAATTCAGCTCAGGAACAAGGGGGGCTCACTGAACACTGACTTATCCCTCTGTGGAGTGAGGCCAAACACCCAAGATCACACCCCAGACACAGGGAGAAGCCAGGAAAAGCCCCTTCCCGCTGTGATAACGTGGATGTGGGAAGCTCTAGCACTCAAACACAGTAATTATCACGATGACAGGCATTCTGGGGAACAGTGGAGCTGGGAGTCCCACGGCTGGCTTGCCTCCGGCTACAACGGAAAAGCAGGGAGGAGATCCAAAAAAGCTCAGGCTCAGGGAATTCTCCTGCTCCAGCACTAAGCCACACTCCAGCAGGCTCTGCAGCTCATGAACTGAGCACTTGCTAAAAAGTCCTGGAAAGAGAAAGTGAAAATCCATCCAATGTGTGGAGGCAGCCAGGAACCAGCCGTGCGGAGAAGGCGGCAGTGCCAGGGCAGCCCCCCTCGCTTCCCAAGCTCTCACAACTTCCCCTGCCTTCCCCTTCCCCGGGAAGTGGGTCCACCCCAAAGCACCTGGCAGCCCTGGATCAACACTAACCCATCACCACCAGGAGGAGGCCCCGGGAGAACCCCCCAGTGCCCACCTTGGCTTGGACGGCGTAGGAGGCCAGCAGGACAGAAGCTTCAGGAGGACAGTAGATCTTCTCATCCAAAATCTGCTTCTTCACCTGCACCCGGAGCAGCAAAGGACAGAAAGCACACGTTAGTGGAGCAGAGCAGAGCATGGCTGTCACAGCAGATGGCTGCAGTTTGTCTCAACTCGAGCTGTCACCCGCACACTTAACGATCTCCCGAACACTAATTACAGTCCAGGCCCGGCGTGTTTCGGAGAGGCTTTCACAGATCCCCTTCCTCAGGGTGGGGAGAACTGAATTTCTATGTGGGAAATGACAGAAACTCCATCCTGTTGCTAAAGGCAATGGGGGGAAACGTTTTGGATGTAAACACAGTGATAAAACCTCTTAAGGCACAAGCTGTGGATTGATAGGACATCCACAGACGCCGCTGAATAAAACAGCAGCCGAGGCTCCGAGCACAGCAAGGCTTTGCTCGGGGATATTCAGCCTCATTGGGAGTCAGTGCTCACCTGTGCTCCAGGCTAATTCCCTGCCATCCCAGCCCAGCACGGAGAGCTGGGGGTCACCTCTGTGGCAGTGCTTTTAGCAGCAGGCAGAGCCCTGCTCACACTCCCAGGAGAGCCAAAGTGCAGGTCCCCAAAGCCGCGGCTTTACCTCCCCGGCTGCTGTGCATTAAAAAATTAAACCTGTCATGTTCGATATTTTTTGGGTTTGCACACTTAATTTTCCTGATTAAAGATGGGGTGGGGAGGAAAAAAAAAAAGCAGGCGATTTCCTGGGAGACTTAAATGGATTGTCAGAGATGCAGGAACATCAATTTGAATTTATAACGTGCTTTGAGTCCTCAAAGTTGGGTACGACATAATCACAGCAGATATTCTGCTGCATCAAGGTAAAAACCAGGAGAGTTTACAAGCTTATGTGTGCTCCTGTTTCTCAAACACTTTACAGGAGCCCAGGCTCCTCTCAGCACACAAATCCCAGCAGCAAAGTCACGGTCTGCATTTTAGAAAATGCAGCTTGAGCTCCTTCTCCTCTCTTGGTTTTCCTTCCCAAAGATGCCAACAGCATTTTCCCTCATCGTGGATAAAGCTCCTGGCAAATGAGACAGGTAGAAATAGCCCTACAGAGACACCAGTGCATGGGACAGAGTCTGGAATTAGCAGGAATACTCTGCATTTAGAATCCTTCAGCTCTGGAAAGCAAAGGTGGATTTTGGAAGAGTGAGGAGCACCAGGACAGTGAGGAGCTGGTGAGCTCACTTGGAAAGGGCAGAGCACCCTGCAGGCTACAGTGATATTCCCAAGAGCTTCCAAATCCAGGTTGTCTCTACTTTTGTGTAACAAACATAAGACTTAGTGTCTTTTTTTTAAAATTTTATAATTTATCTTCAAATTAACATCCACGGAGCAGCTGAAACATCCCAACGAGTACCCGGGGTCTGACTCGGAGCGTCCCACTCCCTCTATCCATGCTTGACACAAGTCTTCAAAGGAAAAGGTGTCAAAGAATGGATCTTGTGTCTGAAAGAAAGCTCCTGTGGTAGCAGCTCCTCGTTCCCAGCCCAGCCAAAGCATCCCCAGCTGAGCTGGCTCCTCAGGACACCAAGGTCTGTAGAGTACTTGAAATAAAAACCCGGAGATGTGTTCACCACAATGCTCAACAGAAGGGCACGAGCTCCTGGGCAGGTGGGACTGGGAGGTTCCCCCTGGTTTTCCATCAAGAGCTGAGCTGCTGGGATTTTCTTCTGCTCCAGTTACCTGGAGGCTGTTTTGTGAGGAGGTGAACTTTGCTGGGAACAAGCTGGCTGCACTCTGCTCTCCAGGATGAATTCCCCCTGCTCCACACAACGATGCCATCACGTCCAGAGGCAGCTGCCACCCCTCTGCTGGTCCCACACCTGCAGAGGTGTCATCTGACAGATCCATGTCCCTGAGCCACCACCCACGGATATTCCAGATCACCTCATCATTCCTGACTGCCACTTCAGAGCTCTGGGAGTCTGGGCAGCTCTGACTGCTTCATCCAGACAAACCATCCTTCACCTATTTTAGGAAGTTTTTCCTGTTGAAAGCAAGTCCCTTTGGAGAGGTGTGAACATAAGGATGAGGAGCACACTCTGCTGACCAACTCTGACCCTGGAGCCTTCCAGCACTTCTCATCCTGCCTCCTTCTCCCTCGGGTTGGAAAACTGTACTGACACGACTCCTACCTGCAGGAAGAACAAGTGCTGGGTGATTTCCTGGACCAGTTCCTCCTCTGCATTCTCAGGATAAAATTTGGCCAGGAAGTGAAAGGTTTTGGGCTCCTCTGTTGGAACATCATGATCCAGAACCTGTGGGATACAAGAGCCACTCAGCTTCTTCAAGAGAAGACCCAGCTCCCTTCTGCTCAGATCAACACATCTTTTGTCAAACGCTTTTAGACATTGAGAAGAGACCTAAATAGTTCAGACACTGTAGTTAAAAAAAGAAAACAAACATTTCTGACACTCCTAACGAGGCAAGGGAACAAAAAAGGCAGCAACAAACAGCATGAGAAATGAGACAGGGAAGGTTGATCCTGATCTGCTGTGTGCTCACTGCCTCTGCTGATCCTTGTGGAGCAATCCTGGATCCTGCTACGCCACCACCCGACTTTCTCCCTGTTTTCCTGTACCGTGTTCTTTCAGTGTTGTTTCTCACCTCTTTCCTGTTGTGCTGGCACTGCCCAGTTCAGATTCATGTCGGTTTAAAACCTTGGCATGAGAGGTGAGACCCCCAGACCTCCCTGGTTGTGGTGTTACACCCTTTGGCTGTGAACAGAACCCCCTCCATCACCTCCCTAAGCCACCCCAGAGACTCACATATTTGGGAAGCGTTTCCTCCCTTATCCCCATCTCCTTTGCACCCTGCTCTTCCTCCTCTTTGAACATCTCAGCAACCAAACAAGCCAAGGAGCAACTTCCCCTCTCCCCTAATGGTTCTGTGTTCAGGGGCACGGAGCAGAGATGTTTAGGCTCCATTTCCATTGCAGTCACCCCACAGTGCAGCACCTCAGGCATGGCCACCTCCCAGAACGCCTCAAGGGGATTCAGTGTGCACACTCTGAGGCCTCACAGCTCCCAGATGCCACAGGGATGAGATTTAAATTCTCTATCCCAGTTCACCTCCATACCACCTCGGGCATTCCAAACAAGAGGAAAGGACATTTCCCTTTGTCATCCCTGTCCATGGCAGGGCTGTTGGAACAAGATGATTTTTAAGGTCTCTTCCAACCCAAACCGCTCCGTGATTCCACAAACTGTGGTTCCAACCTTCTTGTCCATCTTGAGCCAGGCCACCGTGTCCTTGATGGTGTACTGGAGCCCGAAGAACCAGGTTTCCCGCAGCCCCAGCGTCCTGCACACCAGGTCAAACAGGTCCTTCCCTTTCCACTTCACCTGCAGGAGAGCCAAGAGGAAGCAGTTACAAAGGGGGGTTTCAGAACTTCGGCTCTGCTCGACCAAATGCACCGTTTTCACCTCACAAGGTCTTTGAGAGTGTGGAGAAGGCATTTGGTACAGGCACGAAAACATCCTAATAAAACACACTCACATCCTTCCATCTGATCTCATCTGCAGATCACCAGCTCCTCCCTCAGTAGGAAGCTGAGATGTGACTTCCACACTTCCCCCAAAAAAGACACTGTAAAGCCCCTGTTTGCTCCTCTGGTGACCCACTAACACTCAACAGAGGACCTAAGGGTGCATTTAGGCTGCTGTTGAGCTAAGCTTTAGGTTCCTGACATGTTTAGGCTCCTGGTAGGAGCAGCCCGTCGCCAGCAAGAAATAAAAATCCCTTTAACTGCCCCTCTGTGGCTTTAATGTCTCTTCCTACAGCCCAGGAAGCTCCAGCATCAGCACCAGGGGCCCAGAGAAGGGTGGAATGCACTCCCAAAAACCAGCAGTGACACAATCCGTGCAGGGAGCGTGTGCAGAGCCACCGACCCTGCACGGAGGAGAGGGAAAAAGAGCTCAAACCCCCCTAATTACCGCTGAAGTCAGCGGCTCTCCCGCAGCATATTTTGATAGAGTCAAACTGCATTTTCTACTGAAAATGCTGGTGACAAAAGCAGCTCAGGAGCAGAGAGAATTGGCCCTGCTCAGGGAGCGTGTCCTGCGAGCAAATCCTGCATCCACGTCGCTGCTGAAGTTTGCTCATAAAAACAGAAGGCGTCGGGAGGCAGGAAGGTGAAGAGGGACATAAAGCAGATGAATCTAATATGCCAAAGCCACTTTGCTCTTCCATCTGCGGGGTGGAAACGATCGCTGGGCCGAGACATACGGCCATTACCGCGAAGCCCTTGGGCGAAGGGATCTCGGCACATCCTCCCCGTCGCTACAACTCAATCCCGGTGCCACCTGGACGCATCAATATTAACGCCGGGGCCGCTGCCGCTGTCCCCCAGTGCCGCCTGGTGGGCACGGCCCGAGCTCATTGCCATGCTGCCGGCTTGCAGCAAATGACTCTGGCGCTGTTCTGTCCCTTCCCACAGCCACAGACAGGCTGACAGGCCGGGAATAGAAGGGAGCCGACGCTTGCCCTCCAAAAAAACACCTCCCCCGGACTGCTCAGATCGAGAGCCGTCAACACCTCGAGGTCAAAACTCCCCGAGGAGCGAGTTTGGCAGAGCTGGAATTATAACCCCCTGATTTCACACCTCTCAGCACCCTCCAGCCCCCGGGATGGGCTCCAGCTCGGCACAGGATGGCTCAGACTGCGGAAGATCTTTCCCTGACTGTGGTTTTAAGAGGGAGGTTAACTCGAGGGTTCAGACAAAACAGAGTGAGACACATTAAAACAGCTATTTGGTACCATTTTTGCAGGCACATAAAAGCTGGCTGCCAGCAAAAGGCTATTTCTTCACTAAACTGCTTTGCATAAAGCATTATTGGCTGTTTTTCCTTCTCTGAGACCATATTTCAGCCCGTTCCCTCAGCCCAGTTCCTGCACCAAAGCTCCCCAGGACAGCAGCATTGCCTCCCAGACATTGCTCCACATCCCACAGGACTGGTGTGCTGAACATCCCCACGGATGGGATTGGGATTTCCACAGCCTGTGGCTCCTCACTGAACCACGCCAGGCACCAAACCTTGCTCACCAGCTGGCACGACCCCAAGGTTTCCTCCCAAAAAGCAAACCACCAGTTTATTTCCAAGACCAGCAGCAAGAATTAAAACAGGAGCTTTGAGTGGGTTTTATCCCTTGCAATTTTAACTTGGTGATGGGAATCATGGAATGGTTTGGGTGGGAAGGGACTTCAAAGCTCATCTCATTCCACCCCTGCCATGGGCAGGGACACCTTCCACCAGCCCAGGTTGCTCCAAATCCCATCCAACCCGGCTTTGGACACTTCCAGGGATTCTGGAGCAGCCACAGCTTCTCTGGGCAACCTGTGCCAGGGGCTCACAGCTGAATTCCTTCCTAAACCCCAACCTAAATCTCTCCTCCTTTAGTTTAAAACCCTTGCACCCTGTCCTGTCATTATCTGCCTGTGTAAAAAATCACTTTCTCTATTTTACAAGCCCCCTTTAAGGGGTTGTATTTTAGGTGATGGCTTCTGCTGCTGCATTTTACACCAGCGCTTTGTCACTGCACATTTATGTGATGACAGAAATATATATTTAACATTCCTGCACAATGCTCCAGTCCCCAACCATAACACTGCACAGATCCTCCCCAACTGTGTTGAATTACCTTCATTAAATATATCAATGAGCAGCAGAAACCTTTATTCCAACAGACATGATTTCCCTCCACACCTCGGTACTTAAAGTAACGATCTGCATTCAAGTGGCATCTTTCAACAGCTGAACTCCACCTGCTTCTCAGACATTCGGGACCCCAGCCCTCCTCACCCCTATTTTACAGGCTTTGTATCATTAACTGCCACATCTTCTGGTTGTAAAATCCCCCCAACACACCCCCCACCAGGCACGAGGGGATGGAGGGAGCTGCTGCCCAGGACAGGCTGGCAGTTCCCATCCCACCCTCCGCCTGTCACACCCGTTCCCTGCGCGGCACTAAAGTGACACCCGAAGCACAAGGATGGTTTTACAAGCCGTTATGAGCTCCTGAAAACAAAACTAAGAAGCTCAGAGCAGGAAAAAAACCCCTCTCAGCCATATGCCAGAGCGGGTGGCACGATGCTATAAAGCTCAATCTCCCAATAAAAGGCTCCATCACGATCAGCTCGGCGTGACCGGCAGGATGTGCCATTCCAGCAGCCCGCAGGCACCACCCCTGGCATTTGCAGCTCCTTCTCCCATTAGCAGGATCACAGCACAAGTGGTTGGATGGATTCAGGGGCCGAGGTGCTTTATAAACAGGCTGTTATTCCACGGAGCTGGAATTTATGTGCTTTACTAAGCACAGAGCGGTTACAATCTATCAGCGAAGCATTTTAAATTAACAGCACTAAACACTTAAAACTCTGCAGCCAGTGGCTAGAACAGAGTATTTCCAGTCCAGGTTATTGGCATCATCTTTTTCTCCGGCAGAGACGGCGCATTTGGCATCTATTAACGGGGTTTGCATTATTTATTAACCTGCACCAGGAGTCATTTCCAACTCGCGGGCAACTGGGCGATTTACTCGGGAGCACAACCTCTCTGTCAAGTTTCACAACTGCTCCTCAGCTCAGGAGTCGATAAAGCAGCTCCAGAAACGAGCAGGAGGGTTGTTTGATCCCCTTGCCATGGGGTGACAAGGAGGGAGGGAAAGCAAGGGAATGGCTGGAGCTGTGTCAGGGCAGGCTCAGGTTGGATCTCAGGCAAAGCTTCTTCCCCCAGAGGCTGGTTGGGCACTGCCCAGGCTCCCCAGGGCAGTGGGCACAGCCCCAAGGCTGCCAGAGCTCCAGGAGGGTTTGGATGATGCTCTTGGGGACAGAGTGGGACGTTGGGGTGTCTGTGCAGGGCCAGGAATTGGACTGGATGGTCCTTGGGGGTCCCTTCCCACTCAGGATATTCCATGACCCTTAAAAATGGGCAGCAAGGAGCAAGAGGGTGCAACCTCTCTGCACAGAGAGGGTTGAGCGGGGGGTCACTGTTCCCAAAACACCAGCAGGCTGATGCTTTTCTGCCAAGGATGTCAAATTGGATCTGCACCAGCTGTGTGGAAAAGGGGAAAAAAAAGGGATGGGTTTTAACCATTTGATATTAAGGTTCCTCACACAAGAAACTCCCCTCGGACAACAGGGAGGTGCCCAAACTCCAGGGGACAGAACCTGGCTCTGTCCAGGGGTGGCAGATGAAGATGTCACCTCCTCATCATCACAAACACAAACCCAGCTGTCCCTGGGATCAGGCTTGGGAATAAAGGGACATCAAGGCAGGCTCACCAGCTCAGCCTGGGAATGCTGCTTCCCAGGGAAACCCAGCACAGCGGCCCCTCCACACCCCCACACAGGACCAGGGTAGTGCATGACCTTGCAGGAGTGACTCACAGCTATAGAGTATTTTACTGCACCAATTTATCCTTAAATAATGCAGAAAATGGCTTTGCAGATCATTTTATTGTTAGTTCTGTGCTAGGGAGGAGGAGAGAGTGCAGAGCCCCTGCTGTGGTGACACCACAGCCTGAGAAAGGGGAAAGGACCTCGGAAAGGACCCCTGGGAAAAGGGGACCAAGCCCCAGGAAAAAGTGCTCAGCTTCCACTCAGCGATGTTATTCCCATTTAGAATCAAGTTTTAACAAGACACCTCTTCACTGAGCCAGGGATGGAGATGGCAGAAGGCTGAGCAGAGCATCCCTCAAACCACCCGGGAATCGGGGAATGGATAGGCTGTAGCTGTTCCAAACCCCCCTCAGGAGATGCCCAAACCACCCACCCACAACAGTTTACAACTGAAATGGAGATGATTTTGAGACTGCAGACCACATTTATTTCTCCTTCTGGACCTGAATGATAACCAGAGTGCCAGAGACAACCATTTATTTAGATTTAAAGCCCATTTGGAGCAAACAGGGAATCAAATATGCAATATCTGTCCATTTTTTTTTTAAATAAAGCGATGTCAAATACTTTCAATTGCCACTTACTGAGTCACAAGGCAGGGCTGTAAAAGTTATTTTTATTTACTAATGCTACATGACAACTCGATAATGAGCTTTTAATTAAAACCTATTTCTGTTAACCACCGAGGAGGCCAAAAACCCACCCGGGCGTGAGGATGCAGATGGTGCAGCCGAGCACATTCCGTGGTGTCTGCACGGACAGACACGGAGCAGGACATGGAAAACAGGCAGCTGAGGCACCAGAGAGAGGGGGGAGAGGGAGGGGACAACTGGTGATGGTATCACCTCTGCCCCCTCAGCTGAGACCCCCCTGCAGAGCTGCTCCAGCCCTGGGGAACAGCACAGGGAGGACGTGGAGCTGCTGGAGAGAGTCCAGAGGAGGCCCCGGAGATGCTGCCAGGGCTGGAGCCCCTCTGCTCTGGAGCCAGGCTGGGAGAGCTGGGGGGGTCACCTGGAGAAGAGAAGGCTCCAGGGAGAGCTGAGAGCCCCTTGCAGGGCCTAAAGAGGCTCCAGGAGAGCTGGAGAGGGACTGGGGACAAGGGATGGAGGGACAGGACAAGGATTTTAAGTTGAAGGAGAGTATATTGATATTGGATATTGGGAAGGAATTGTTGGCTGTGAGGGTGGTGAGAGGCTGGCACAGAGAAGCTGTGGCTGCCCCATCCCTGGAAGTGTCCAAGGCCAGGTTGGAGCAACCTGGGCTAGTGGAAGGTGTCCCTGCCCATGGCAGGGGTGGCACTGGATGAGCTTTAAGGTCCCTTCCCACCCAAACCATTCCATGGTTCTGTGTCCCAAAGCCTCTCCTCACCCTGTAAGTTCACACAGATAAGGAGTTACGGGGCCGAGCAGCAGCTTCATGCAGAGGAAGAAGCTGCAGGAGGCTGAGGAGGATTCTGCTCCTGCAGGAACCTCTGCCCAGGAAGCACGGAGCTGGACCGTGGGTCAGAGCCGTGTCCGTGCTGCAGTGACACGATCTGCACTACAACACACACACGGCGTCCCGACCCTGCCCCGGGAAGGGCCTCCCAGGGCAAGGCTGACAGCTCTGAGCCTTCCCTCTGTGAAGACGCTGTCTGAGCCCAGCCTGCCCCGCTCTGATGATCCTTTGCACCCGCGGCTCACCGGGGGAGGACGCAGGGGCGGCGGCAGCAGCCGGCTCACCGCGGAACAGCGCCAGCCTACACCACATCAAACGCCTCTCTCCCCGTTTCAAGGGCTCTGTGATTCCCTAACAAAGTGCTGCCTCCCAGCTTCAAGGAGATTACTTCCAGGGCTGCTTCCCTGCTCAAGTACCTTTAATTTCAAAAGCCACCCACTTGAAAGACACTGCCTGTACAAAGAAAAAAGAGAAGAGGCATTAAACAGCACCAAAACTAAAGTCTACACAGCAGAAGAGAAAGATTTGCTGTCCCAAATGCCCTCCCTCCTTCCCCTTTGCAGCAACACACCTCTGGATTAATTAACAGACTAGGGATTGACAGTGGTTTTGAACCATCTCTGGAGTTTCCAACTGGGTGAGAAGGGGCTGTCAGGGGAGCAGGGGATCCAGAGAGCCTTTCAGGTACAGGGTGAGGCACAGAAGCCAAAGAGGATTCCTGTCCATCCTAAGTCTCATGTGCATGATGAGTCCCTGAAGCACAGTTTAAGGGAGTGCAGAACTGAACTGCACCAAGCAAGACACCTCCGAAAAATTAACTCCCAAAGGCCAGACTGGTGTCAATCAGAAATTGTGACTTTTCGGGGCACAAATCCCTCTAAGACATGAATGAAGAACTGCCACTTCTCGGATTTAAAGAGAGCAGCACGTGCTCCTGAGTGCAGGATTGGGGCACACAGGCACTGGAGGAACCAGAACATCGACTTCACAACTGGTATCCCAACAATTTATTGAGGATCATGTTGTAGCTGAGGGGGATTACTTCTCCCAGCTTTTTCAAATAGCTGTTCCTGCCCACAGATTCACCTTCTCCCGTTAGGTTTCTGCATCGAGAGGTCGGTGCCCCACCAGCACCACGAGCAGCTGCTTGAACCAGGGATGGAAGGATCCTTGTAAAACCCCTCCCAAGTATCCTGCAATGCAGAAGGAAGCTGAGGGCACTCCACTCCCTGGTTTCCTCCTCCTGCCTTTTTATTTCGGTGCAGTGACTGGACAGAGCTCAAAATCCAACTCCGATTCACTGCACCAGCTCTTCCTCAAAAACTCAGTCAAGCCCCAGATTTCCACCACCAGATCCTGGTTGTTCCTGTTCCAGAGGATGAGCTTTGCACCTCAGCTCCACAGCTCCCTGTGCCTGGTGACAAAGGGACAACACTCAGCTGCACGTGGCCGAAATTGGGTCCTGTCTGCTTACAACAGCTTTACCTCCAACCTCATCCAACTGGCCCGGCACCCAGTGGGGCACTGGGCTAAAACACATCCAGGATTATCCTCTGGACAGACAGGAACAGCTTAAGCACTGAAGCAGTAACAGGGTGCATGTTTAGAGCAGCAAATACATCAGCCAAACTTGCCTCTTCTCACTGCTTCAATAGTTCAGCTGTTTCTCCAGGCTGGCTGTAAAGCTTTTCCCTTCGCTTTTAAGACCCCGAAGGATTAAGGTTGGGAAGTAGCTGGGCAGTGATGGAGGGACCATCCCTGTAGGATACAGGACTGAGATCACAGATGGACAGAAAGGGCTAAAAAAAACCCCACACCCTTTGGAAAAGAGGTTGTGGCTCCGAGATGGAGAGACACTAACGGGGCTGAGCACCACAAGAGGCTCACAATGGGCAAAGACAAGGCCAAAAGAAAGATGGATGGGTTCTCCTGTCCACCAGGGAACTTGGTTCTGGGAGGGAAAAAACTCCTCATGGGAATGTGTAAGACCAACCTGCCACCAGCTGCACTACAGTGCCTTGGATGTGGACCCAAAAATACCAGGGGGGGTTTAATCATTGAATGAATCACAGAATCATGGAATGGTTTGTGTTGGAAGGGACCTTAAAGCTCATCCCACCCCCTGCCATGGACAGGGACACCTTCCACCAGCCCAGGTTGCTCCAAGTCCTGTCCAACCTGGCCTGGGACACTTCCAGGGATCCAGGGGCAGCCACAGCTTCTCTGGGCAACCTGTGCCAGGCCCTCACCACTCTCCCAGGGAAGAGGCCTCCAGAGGGTTCTCCCAGGTGTTCTCAGGAAGGTGAGGCAGCTGGGATTGCTTTAACACAGCGATTTCAGAGCTATGCAAATGTCTATCCTTCCTCCAGATGTTATCAATTAATTAGGTACCAACCCAAACCTCTGTGCTGGAAGTAACAAAAGGAAGACACTTGCTCTGTGCCTTCAAGATTTCCCCAAACAAATTAGGAGTCTTTAAAGTGAAACCCCAGCCGTGATTATTAATCTCCACTGCCGTGTTGGAAAGATTAAGATTTCATTTCCAGGAATTATTTTAGATTTAGGCTCAATTTAGAGACATCATTTGCAGAGTAAACAGATGCAAAGCAGGTTTAATCCCTTAAAATACACAGCTGGGAATTTCTACCGGGCAGACTGAAAAAATAACATGGAAAAAGAAAGGTGTCTCCTGCACCTACACTGGGGTCATGGAATCATGGAATATCCCAGGCTGGAAGGGACCCACAGGGATCATTGAAGTCTGACTCCTGGATCTGCACAGGGCAACTCCAAGAATGGGAAGTCAGAAGGGTCAGAGGAAGAGGGACAGGTGAGACAGGAACTGGGGCTCTGTAGTTTGCACCGGGAGACCTTCAGTCCATCCCTGAGCCAGCCACCATGCCACAGTTAGGGATTTGGATGTCCCACAGTTAGGGATTTGGATGTCC
>NW_020885091.1:123862-128254 GCF_003945725.1 Corapipo altera
ACAGTTAGGGATTTGGATGTCCCAGAGTTAGGGATTTGGATGTCCCAGCCTGCTCTCCTCGAGGGCTGGCACTGACCTTGCTGGCCCCAGCCTCGCTGATGGGAATCCAGCTTCTGGAAAAGAAGGAAAAGAGGGGCAAAAGCAACACAGCAACGCTCAGAGCAAGGCTGGGAGCACACGGAGAAGAGCAGTGGATATTTGGGGGGGAGGGAGGGAGTCCATTTCCCGGACTTCTGGAAGTGGATGGGCCCAGGGGCACGGCAAGGCAGCACAGCAGGATGACAGAAATCAGCCTCTTCCTCCTGGGGACCAGCAGCCCCAGCACATGGAGCAGCAACTTCCCACTGCTCCATCCCGCTCCCAACAGCCACCCCACAGCTCCTGAGCCTCAAGCAAAGCTCCCTGGAGAGGCCATTTGGATGGGCAGCCTGGGGTGAAGCCACAGTGGATTAGGCAGGAAAACATTCCTGCACTCCTCCCTCCGCCTGCTCGGCTGCGGTTTTCCATGGGGTTGGAAGCCCGGGGCAGGGAGCAGGTTCAGCACAACAGGGACACAACAAACCCAACCCGAGGGATGTGCCCCAGGAGCAGGATACCCACCAACTGTCCAACAAGCCAGCAGCTCTCCATCCCTGGAAGCACAAAGTGCCACTCACAGGCCACAAAAACACACCCCAAAAGCCCCCAAACTACAAGATTCCCACTGCACGTCCTCCCAGTGATCCTCTGAAGTGTTTGTGAGGCAGGTTCCCCTCTCCCAGCAGCTCTCCTTCCCGGCCAAAGACACCTCAGACACACAGATACCCGGGCAAACAGAGCTGCTCACTCCTCTCCCAACAAACCTTGGGATAAGGGCTGGACTCCTTCAGGGAGGAGCACAGTGCTCCCCACACCATCAACTCTCCCTCCTCGCTGACTTTCAGGAGGGCACAAGCTCCACTCCTGGCTCCAGGTCCCACTGTGGGTGTGGACCAAGCCAAGCCCTTCCCTGGGCCACGTTCCCAGTCCCAGGGACTCGGGGTGTGTCTGATCCACCTGTCCCGTGTCAGGCTCAGGGTGTTTCTGCAGAGTCAGCAAAATAAGGGGTTTTCCCCAGAGCTGCACAACCACGAGACAAAGATGGGGCCAGAGATCCAGCCAGGGAGCTGCACTGCTTGGATAAAGCTTGGATAAAGCTCACACCTCCAGCTTGGAGCAAGTCCAGAAGAGGCAACAGAGATGCTGCCAGGGCTGGAGCCCCTCTGCTCTGGAGCCAGGCTGGGAGAGCTGGGGGGGTTCCCCTGGACAAGAGAAGGCTCCAGGGAGAGCTGAGAGCCCCTTGCAGGGCCTAAAGGGGCTCCAGGAGAGCTGGAGAGGGACTGGGGACAAGGGATGGAGGGACAGGACACAGGGAATGGCTTCCCACTGCCAGAGGGCAGGGAGAGATGGGAGATTGGGAAGGAATTCCTGGCTGTGAGGGTGGTGAGGCCCTGGCCCAGGTTGCCCAGAGAAGCTGTGGCTGCCCCTGGATCCCTGGGAGTGTCCAAGGCCAGGCTGGACAGGGCTTGGGGCAACCTGGGCTGGTGGAAGGTGTCCCTGCCCATGGCAGGGGGTGGCACTGGATGAGCTTTAAGGTCCCTTCCCACCCAGAGCATTCCAGGATTCTATGAATATTTCCCTCCTTTCTGCTCGAGTGCTCTGCACTGAAGGCTGAGGCCTGAATTCCCGCTGCATCCCTCCCGTGCCAGCTCCCACACGATCCAGGAGCCCTCGGCAGGACCACACTCACAGCTCCCGAGCTCCTTCCAGCTGGAGACGTCCACCTGCAGCAACAAGTTATTTTGGCAGGAACCTCCCCAAAGAGTCAGCTGAAGATGCACAAGTTCCCCAGCCAAATCCCACGGGATCGCTGCCTCACCTCTGCACAAAGCCCTGATCCCAACGGGAACCGACACTGAAATAAAGAATTATTCACTTTCCATCATCAGTTATTGTTGGCAGCCTTGGAAAAACCAGGCAAGAGCAGAGCCAAGTGCTCCAACTCTGCTGGAAGCGGGAAGCTCTCACTGCTGCCCACAGTAAATCCTTGATCCCTGGGAAAGGCAGGAAGTTCTTCAGGGCTGACAAGAGATTTCCAGAGCAAGGAAACTGGTGATGACAAACACTCCTTGGCTGAGGGGAGCTGGGATTCCACCAGGATTTGGGTCAGACTAACGAAATATAAACTATTCAATGAAGAAGTTGAAGTGGAGAGAGATGTTTGTGTGTCCAACCCCTCTGGATCAGATGGAAAAGCAGAGCAGATCCCAGGGTCTGGCAGCAAGCGGAAGGGGAGAACGTTTTACAAGTTCCAAGGGCCCAAAAAAGGGGAATTATCAGAGAAAAACCAGACCTGATCCCCCCTCAGAGCACCCCCAATCCTTGGGAAAGCACCAAAATTCCACCCTCGTGTATTCGTGGAGTGCCTGGAGTTGGATCCCTGTGGATTGAAGCCTGGGATCCCTCGAGCCCTGGTCACCTCGTGGTGGCTTGGGCTGGGATGGCAGGATGAGGCTGGATTAGAACCAAAATGAAGCTGGATTATAATCAGAACAAAGCTCAATTATTGCCAGGAAAAAGCCGAATTAAAGCAGAGTAAGGCTGGGTTATATCCAAGATAAAGCTCAATTACACCTGGAATTAAGATGAATTATAGCCAGAATAGAGCCAAATTAAAACCTAAATAAAGCTGAATTGAAACCAGAATAAGGCTGAATTGTAACTTGAATTAAATTGAATTACACCCAAATTAAACCTGAGTTATAATAAAAATAAAGCTGGGTTATAACCAGGATAAAGCCAAATTATAACCAAAGTATAAACCAAATTATACTCAGAATGAAGCCGAATTATAATCAGGATAAAACCAAATTATGACCAAAATAAAGGTGACTTACACCCAGAATAAATCCGAATTATAACCCAAATAAAGCTGAACGATAACCAGAATAAAGTTGAATTATAACCAAAATACAGGTCAAATCTTAACCAGAACGAAGCCAAAGTATAACCAGGGTAAAGCCAAATTATGACCAAAATAAATCTGAATTACACCCAGAATAACACTGAATTATAACTAAAATAAAGCTGAATTACACCCAAACTAAACTTGAATTATAACCAAAATAAAGATGGATTAAACCCAAAATAAACCTGAATTATAAGTAGGATAAAGATGAATTATACCCAGAGAGAAGCCAAATTATGACCAACATAAAGATTAATTATGACCAAAATAAAGCTGAATTATGATGAAAATAAAGGTGAATTACCATCAAAATAAAGGTGAATTACACCCAGAATAACACTGAATTATAACCAAGACAAACCCGAATTATAGCGAATTATAGCAAAAGCATAAACCAAACTATAACTAAGATAAACGTGAATTATAACCAAAGTATAAAGAGAATTATAACCAGAACCATGCTGAATTACAAACAGAACCATGCCGAATTATACCCAGAATGAAGCTGAATTATAATCAGGATCAAGCCAAATTATAACCAAAATAAACCCGAATTACATCCAAACTAAACCTGAACTAAAGCCAAAATAAAGCTGAACCACAGCCGGGGATAAACCCAAATCACAGCCAAAATAAACCCGAATTACAACCACAATAAAGTTCAATTATAACCCAAATCACGCCGAGTTACTCCAAGATAACTCCGAATTATAACGAAATTACAACCAAACCGAGGCCGGGCCGGGACAGGCCCCGGGACCCCCCGGGGGGTCCGGGCGCCCTCAGGGCTGAGGGGGCTCGGGGGGGCCCGTCCCCTCTCAGGGCCCGCCCCGCTCCCCGCCGCGGCCCTCACCTCGCAGCTGAACTCCATCTCCGCGTCCATGGTGGCGATGCGCACGGTGAAGGTCTTGGGCTGTTTGCGCTTGAGGGAGCTGAAGCTCATGCGGGAGGCGATGGCCCCGGCCATGGCGGCTCGGGCCGGTCAGCGCGGCCCCGGCGCCATGGCGGCCGCGCCCCGCCCCCCCCGCCGCGCCATTGGCCGCCCTGCTCTGCGGGACCGCCCCCGCCGCGCGGCGCGTCCAATGGAAACCGCTAAACTCCAGGGGCGGGAGTGACAGCGCTTGTGATTGGGTGGAGAGGACGTCGGTCAAGGGAAGGGGCGGGGCGAGGCGGGGCCGCCTCAGAGCGCGGGGTGAGGGAAGGAATGGGCGGGGAGGTGTCGCCCCCTGGCGGCGGGCGGTGTGGAGTAAGGGGGGCGGGCGCTGGGACCCGGGGGCGCCGGGGGAACACGGGGACATGGGGGGACACGGGGACATGGGGACATGGGGGGACACGGGGGGACATGGGGACACTGGACATGGGGACACGGGGACATGGGGGGACATGGGGACATGGGGACATGGGGA
>NW_020885091.1:143254-146133 GCF_003945725.1 Corapipo altera
CAGTGGGAGGAATGAGCCATGGATGTGGTGTTTGTTTCTGCAGGATGTCAGGTACTACAGCGAGGAGAGCGAGGTGGATCTGCGGGACCCCATCAAGGACTACGAGCTCTACAGGGAGACCTGCCAGGAGCTCCAGAGGCTCATGGCAGAGATCCAGGAGCTGAAGAGCCGGGGGATCAAGGAAAACGTAAGGAGAGGCCTTGGCATGTGGTGGAGTGGGTCTGTCCTTTGGTATTTTCCCATTAGTCCCAGAGGAATGGGAGCAGGAGCTGTGATGTCTCCTGGGGAGAGTCAGGGAAAGGCAACAGCTTCCCATGTTCCTGGGCCAGGGATTGAGTCCTGGAAATGCAACAGTTTCCCTTGTGCAAGATTCCTGGGACAGGGATTGAGCCTTGGAAATGGAACAGCGTCCCTTGTCTTGGCCTCCTGGGACAGGGATGGAGCCTTGGAAATGGAAGAGCTTCCCTTGTCCCAAGCTGCTGGGTCAGGGAAGTGGGAACAGCCTCCCTTGTTCCAGTCTGCTGGGACAGGGATTGAGCCCTTGGAAAAGGAACAACCTCTCTTGTCCCAGGCTCCTGGAGCAGGGATTGAGCCCCGAAGATGGAAGAGCTTCCCATGTCCCAGGCTGCCATGTCAGGATTGAACTCCTGTAAATGGGAACAGCCTCCCTTGTCCCATGCTACTGGGGCAGGGAAGTGGGAACAGCCTCCCTTTTTTGGGGCTCCTGGGACAGGGATTGAGCCCTGGGAATGGAACAGCCTCCCTTACCCAGACTCCTGGAGCAGGGATTGAGCCCTGGGAATGGAACAACCTCCCTTATCCCAGGCTCCTGGGATAGGGATTGAGCCCCAGCAGATGTAACAGCCTCCCTTATCCAAGACTCCTGGGTCAGGGATTGAGCCCTGGGAATGGAACAGCCTCCCTTATCCCAGGCTCCTGGGACACCTCAGTGCTTGAGGCTCAACCACCCCTATTCCTACCGCTGCAAAAAATCCCTGGAGTGATTTCTGAGGAGCCTGGGCCCCCCTCCCAGTTCTTTCCAGCGGGTCCCTGTGATCTGACAGCAGGAGCCTCCCTGGGGAGCCCCAGTGACAAACGTGACTCCTCGGCAAAGTGTGGAGCCCATTCTGTGCCGGGACCCGCGGGAATTCCCTGAGTGAAGGGTCTCCCTGGTTCCAGCCATCCCTGCTGATCCCAGCCCCCCTTCCCACCCCTCAGGCCTCGGAGATCGACGAGCGGCGCGTCCAGAGCTGCGTCCACTTCATGACCCTGAAGAAGCTCAACCGCCTGGCCCACATCCGCCTCAAGAAAGGCAGGGACCAGACCCACGAGGTAAAGGGGGCATCCAGGCTGGGATTTAGGGGGAAGTGGGGCTCTCTCTGCTCTGTGAGGAGTTACACACCAGCCAGGTCCTGGGGATTGGGTTGGAGGTTTATCTGGAGATCCGACCTTGGAAAACTCCTACTGGGTGCAGGGGAGCTGTAGTTGCAATGGTTCATGAAGGAGGGGTGTCTGCCTCTGTCTTGAACATAACGAGGGGTCAGAAAGGCCCATCTGGTGCATAAAGGGGTGTGTGATTGTCCTGGAAGCTCTGGAGTTCTTGGAGAGGGGACTCAGTCCATGTGCTTGTCCTGTTCCTTGGCTTTGAAACCTACTGGAAGGAGAAAAATCAGTCCCATGTCACAATCTTTGCTTCCCCATAGAAACGTCATTCTCCCCCCAAAAAGATTGTTGCCTAGCCTAAAAGCAGCTGTGCCAAGGGGGTGTGGTGAGGGGGAGGGTGTTGGTGACTCCTGGAAGGCACAGCTCCATCCCTGCTCCGGCTGTGTCCGTGTTCCAGGCGAAGCAGAAGGTGGACGCGTATCACCTGCAGCTCCAGAACCTGCTCTACGAGGTGATGCACCTGCAGAAGGAGATCACCAAGTGCCTGGAGTTCAAGTGAGTTTGGCCAGGGAGCAGAGGGGCAACAGTGTCTGGGATGAGGTGGAGGATTCCAGCTTTTGGAGCTCTTGCCACGTTGCCTGAGCTCCCTGTGGGAGGAGGACGGGTGTTCCAGGTGTCATGGAACCATGGAATGGTTTGGACTGGAGGGGACCTCAAAGCCCATCCAGTGCCACCCCCTGCCATGGGCAGGGACACCTTCCACTAGCCCAGGTTGCTCCAAGCCCCATCCATCCTGGCCTTGGACACTTCCAGGGATCCAGGCGCAGCCACAGCTTCTCTGGGCAACCTGTGCCAGGGCCTCCCCACCTTCACAGCCAGGAATTCGTTCCCAATATCCCTCTGGCAGTGGGAAGCTATTTCCTCCTGTCCTGTCCCTCCCTCCCATGTCCCAAGTCCCTCTCCAGCTCTCCTGGAGCCCCTTTAGGCACAGAGAGTGGAGAAGAAAGCAGGTTCGCTCATTGATGGGGTGGTTCACATAGAGAGGGAATTTGGGGCAGGAAGCACCGGTGGAACACTCTCCTGTGGGACACCTCAAGTCTGGCTGTGCTGCAGCACTTCCCACCCTTCCCTGAGCTGATCCACCTGTCCCTGCAGGTCCAAACATGAGGAGATCGAGCTGGTGAGCCTGGAGGAGTTCTATAGAGAGGCCCCCCCTGAGATCAGCCGCCCTGCCATCACCCTGGCAGAGCCCCACCAGCAGACCCTGGCCCGGCTTGACTGGGAGCTGGAGCAGCGCAAGAGGTGGGTCCCTGTCCATGTCCCTGCTCCCTGTCCCTGCTCCCTATCTCTGCTCCCTGTCCATGTCCATGTCCCTGCTCCCTGTCCATGTCCCTGTCCCTGTCCCTGGCCATGTCCCTGCTCCCTGTCCCTGCTCCCTATCCCTGGCCATGTCCCTGCTCCCTGTCCATGTCCCTGCTCCCTGTCCCTGTCCCTGC
>NW_020885091.1:146143-155160 GCF_003945725.1 Corapipo altera
TCCCTGTCCATGTCCCTGCTCCCTGTCCATGTCCCTGCTCCCTGTCCCTGCTCCATGCCGCTCTTCCATGCCACTGCTCCCTGCCCCTGCTCCACGTCCCTGCTCCCTGTCCCTGCTCCAGGCTCTGGACAGACATCTGGAGCTGGTGGGTGTCCCTATTCCAGGGATCAGGGCAGGCACCCAGAGCTGCTGGGTGTTCCTGCTCCATGTCCTTCCTCCAGGGATCTGGGCAGACACCCAGAGGTGCTGAGAGAGCAAACACGGAGGATGAAAGCTCATCCCCCTTGGATCAGTGTGGAACAAGTGACACATCTACTGCTTGACTGAGCCCTTGGCTCAGAATTCCCTGTGTGTGGATCTGGGCTTGGTGGGATCCTTTTTCCATAGGTCAGGGAGTTTTCTTTCACTGCCTGATGATCCCTGTTCCGTCTGCAAGGAGCAAAATGAGCCCAGCCTGGCTTGGCACAGCCTGGAGCTGCTGGGTGTCCGTATTCCAGGGGTCTGGGCAGGCACCTGGAGCTGCTGGGAGAGCAAACAAGGAGGGTGAAGGTTTTCACCTTCACCTGATCCTCTTGGCTCAGTCAGTGTGGAACAAGTGACACGTTTATTCTGTGACTGGGAGATTCCCTGTGTGTGGAGCTGGGCCTGGTGTGATCCTTGTTTCACAGGTCAGGGAGTTTTCTTTCACGTCCTGATGATCCCTGTTCCATCTGCAAGGAAGGAGCCCAGGCTGGCTCAGCACGGCTGGAGCTGCTGCCAAACATCCCCCCTGTCACACTGTCCTGGGGCTCAGCTGCTCCCTGACTCTTGCCCCGTGGGAAAAGCAAACATGACCCAACATTCCTGTGTTTGGAGAGCAGTCAGGCAGCATCCAGGGCCAGTCTTCTGGAAAAATCCTTCATGGAATGTGCTGGTCGGTGCTCCCTGAGGGCAGCCCGGCAGAGCAGAGCAGTCGGAGGTACTGGGTGGGTGCTGGGTGACTCCAGCCCCTTGTGCTTCCCCTCTCCCAGACCCTTCCCTCAAACCTGGCTGCTTTTCCCGCTGGAGGGCACAGCTGGGATCCCCCAGCTGGCTCTGCCTGAGGCACACACAGTGTGTGTTCAGCTGGAGACCTATGAGGGTTCTGGTTAAAATGGTCCTTGCAAACCTCGTGGAGACCCACAGTTAAATTGCTGAGATGCCTTGGAATTCCCAGTCCTCACCCCGTGGTATCCAGGGAATGCCATTGTGCACCTCCCACTGCCGGGGTGGGACATGGGCTGTCCAGCTGCTCAGGAGCAGGTGCCAGTGGTGCTTTGGGTAATTCCCATGTTGGGGTCATTCACATCCATCCATCCCTTACCTTGGTGCTTTGAGCTGTACAGCCCCATGGAGCGCTGGATTGGCTTTGGAATCCTCTGCAAGATGCCTCTGGAGGGAGTGCAGGGATTTCAGAAGCTCTGTTTTGGGGAGAGGTGGGAAAACTGGGCCTCAAATCCTGTGCAGGAACCTGTTGGGGTGTGTGTTGACCCCCACGAATACAGCTTTGCTTGGAAACAGTTTCCAAGTCCTGCAGTGTCAGGTCTGTTCCCTGTCAGACAGGGCTTGTCCTGAACAACTCACTCCCATTCCCAGCTTCCCTGCTCCTGCTGGGAGAGGGCTTGCAGTCAACAGCAATGAGATTTAACGTGTTCTCCCTAAACCCAGGGCTTGGAGCATCGTGGTGAGCTTCGATTTTCCTGGGCTTTCTATGTTAGTCCTTGCCCATGGGACAGGACAGGAAGGGGAAAAGCCTCTCTGGGAGCTTGGTGGGGTCGTGGCTGGTGTGGGAGCAGAGCTCCACTTGCTGCCCCTTCTCAGAGCATGAGGCTGAGCTTCCCTTCTGTCTCCCTGTTCGTTTTCCATCTCTTCTCAATTCCTTCCTTCCTCCACTTGCCCTTGGCATTGGGAGCAGTTTGTTTGTCCCGTGTCTGAGCTCTCTGCAGTGACCTGTGAGAGCTGGGGCCTGTCACCCAGGTGGATCCTGTCAGGTTTTGCAGCTTTGGCATGTGGCAGTAACAGAATTCCCACCCCCAGGCTGGCAGAGAAGTACAAGGAATGCCTGACCAGCAAGGAGAAGATCCTGAAGGAGATTGAGGTGAAGAAGGAATATCTGAGCAGCCTCCAGCCCCGGCTCAACAGCATCATGCAGGTACCTGAGCTCTGCAGAACGGGACAAGGTCCTGGGGGCTGAGCTGAGGTCGTGCTCCCAAGGGCAGTGCCTGGGCTGCTTTGGATTTGGATCTGGAGATGTTTCATTCCCGCTGGGTGAGGGGCAACTCCACCTCGTGCCCAGGCCCCTCCAGAGCCTCCTTGTTTATGCGGCAATTCCAGAGGAGCCGCTAAATGGGCCTTCCCCTGGAGAGTCCCACGCTGTTCCAGCCCCCTGAGACTGCCCTGGGAGGGAAGAACAGGAGGAGGAACTGGGCTATTTTCAGCTCCAAAGCTTTCCCAGCCGAGGCCAGGCCAGCCCTTCCCTGGGGCTCGCCGTGCCCGTGATGTTTAACCCAGTGCTGGCTCCATGTCCCACTGGCTCGGGAGAGGGTGAGGAGGATGAGCCGCTCCCTTCCCAGTGCTGAAGGCCGTCCCTGTCATTCCCAGGCCTCCCTGCCTGTCCAGGAATACCTGTTCATGCCCTTCGACCAGGCCCACAAGCAGTACGAGACCGCCCGGCACCTCCCGCCGCCCCTCTACGTCCTCTTTGTCCAAGCCAGCGCCTACGGACAGGCCTGTGGTGAGCACAGAGGGGGAACACGGCCCTTGCAGAGGGGTTTGGGATCACCCCACGGGCCAGATTTCACTCCTGCTTGCAGGAATCACCACTCTGGGGGGGTCTTTGCAGCCCATGTGCTGTCAGATTGTGCTGAGCCCGGGTGGCCCCATGGCCAGAGCAGTGAGGCAGCAGCATTTGAAACCTTGTTGGCTCAGCTGCCTGCCTGGGAGAACTGCTTGGGAAGCTCACTTCCCACCCCTTCCCCCCTTCCCAAGGTTGGCAGGGATGTCCCTGCAGCCTGGGAGCTGGCTCAGTGCTGTCCCAGCCTTCCCAGTGCTGTCACCCCGTGGGGTGACACCTCGTGCCACCTGTGGTTGGTGGGCACTCCAGGACAAGGGGTGCCTTTCCCTGGCCTTTCCCACAGATCATCTGGGAGCTTTCATCCCCTCGGGAAGCTTTGTATGTTGAGGGGCTTTCTGGAGCTTCCTGAGCTGGGAGGGATTCACTGGAAGGGGTCAGGAATCCCAGTGGGCTGTGTGGATGGAGAGAGATGTGGGGTCACCTGCTGTGATGCCGCTCTGGGAGCAGGGGAACATGGAAGGACACTGTGGCACTTGGCCACAGCAGGTCCCTGCTCAGAGGCATCCACAGCCATGGTGACACTGCTTCTCATCCCTGCTTGTGCCAGCCAGACCCCAGTCCCTCCTGGCTCCTGATAAGGATTTGGCCTCCATGGTTTCCAGGGAGAGCCCCTCAACACCCAGCATTTTCCTTCCTCTGCCCCCATCCTGCCCAGGACATCCAGCCCTGTGGTGGCCCCACAGAACCTTCCAGGCAACTGCTCTTCTCACTGACCCTTTTCTTGGAGATTTCCCTGCCAGGAAGCAGGAGTTTTGGGGGCAGGGGTGCCTTTCCCAGCAGAAGAGTGATCCCTAGCCCAGTCCTCCTGTGTCCCCTGCAGACAAGAAGCTGGTGGTGGCCATCGAAGGGAGTGTGGAGGAGGCCAAGGCCCTGTACAAGCCCCCCGAGGACTCGCAGGGTGAGTTGAGGGTTGACTGGGGGACGTGTTCCTGTGTGTCTGCAGCTCCTGGGAGCTCCTGCCTTTGCTAGGAGAGGGATGTCTGGGGAAGCATCCCTTGGAGAAGGGGCTGGTGGGGGGAGAACTGAGCCTTGGGTGGTCCCTGCTCACCCCCCTCTCTCTGTGCAGACGACGAGAGCGACTCGGACGCGGAGGAGGAGCAAACCACGGTGAGGGACAGCTCTGGGTCCTGCTCCCTCGGGATCCTGGGACCTGCTGGGAGAGCTGGGCCTGGGTGGGGCTGGGAACTGGTCCTGCACGCCGTGAGCATGTGTGGAGAGGCACTGGTGTTAAATCCAGACGTTTCTCGGCAGGAGGGAGGTGCCATTTCCCAGTTACTGTCCTAAATGCAGGAGAGCCGGGATGCAAAGCTGCTCCAGTGTGTCCCACCACATTCACATCCCAGATGGAGCTGCTCCACTTTGTATAAATAGCCTGAGGGCAGGGAGCTGGTGTCCAACAGGGAGGGATCTGTGTCCATCCCCTGCCAAAAGTGTTCTCTGCACCAGGGGTTGTTCAGCACTCCCTCAAGGAAGTGCTTATCCTGCAGATAATTCCTGCTGGATGCTGGGGAGAGGCTGCAGATCCTGGTTGCCCCCAACATCAAAGCCTGAGGGGGGTTTGGGCCTTCACTCCCACCATGTGGCAGAGCACTGAGTGTATTGGGCTGTTCCTGGGGAGAAGGAAAGGGAAGGGCCTTGTGTGCAGGGAAGGGAAGGAAGCTGGGGAAGGGGCTGGAGCAACAGGAGCAGCTGAGGGAGCTGGGGGGGGCTCAGCCTGGAGAAAAGGAGGCTCAGGGGGGACCTTCTGGCTCTACTGGCTCTGCAGGGGGGAGCCAGGGGGTGTCGGGCTCTGCTCCCAGGGAACAAGGGACAGGAGGAGAGGGAACGGCCTCCAGCTGTGCCAGGGGAGGGTCAGGTTGGATATTGGGAAAATTTCTTCCTGGAAAGGGTTGTCCAGCCCTGGCACAGCTGCCCAGGGCAGGGGTGGAGTCCCCATCCCTGGGGGGATTTAAAATCCCTGTGGATGTGGCACTTGGGGATGTGGGTCAGTGGACTCGATGATCCGAAGGATCTTTCCCAACCTGAACGGTTCTGTGATTCTGGGACCTGCCCCTCACGGTGGGGAAGCTCTTGGGGCCAGCAGGCCCTTGGCTCTGTGTCCCAGGGGTGGGGATGCTCCTGGGAGCTGAAGGAACGACAGGAACCAGAGCTGGGCAAGGGTTTCCTGCTGCCCTCCCTCCCCGGGGCAGCTCTGGGGTTGTGGCACCGGGATTTTGGGGGACTGAAGGAGAAGGAAAGAGCAGTAGGGTGGGAAGGGGGGTCCCTGGGCTGGGGAGGAGCAGGAGAAGGCTCTGAGAGCTGTTCCTCCCCCCAGAAGCGGCGCAGGCCCACGCTGGGGGTGCAGCTGGACGACAAGCGCAAGGAGATGCTCAAGAGACACCCCCTGTCCGTCACCATCGACCTCAAGTGCAAAGGTGAGGGCTCAGGGACAGCCCAGCAGCACCCCGGGGGTCCTCAGGGAGAGCTGGGGGTGTGGAGGGGTTTTCCTGAGCCTTCCATGGTGGTCCATCAGCTCTGCCTCCCCGAGCCCGGGGGCTGACCTTGCCCTGGAGCTCCTCCATCCAACTGGGAGCTTCCCTCTTCTTGTGGGGTCTTGGGCCTGGCAGACACCTCCTGGGAAGCGCTGGTGGGATCGTGCTGGGGTTCCAGTGGGTTCAGTTGCTCCCACACTGCCCCTCTGCCCTGGCTGTCCCAGCAGAGGAGGGCAGCGTCCCACCAATGCTCTCCCTGCTCTGGCCCAGATGAGAACGTGCTGCACCTCACCTTCCACTACCTGATGAACCTCAACGTCATGACGGTGAAGGCCAAGGTCACCACGGCCATGGAGATGACCACGGCCATCAGCGCCGGGTAAGGGGGCCTGGGGGGCTCCAACCTGGGGCTCGGGGGGCCTGTGGGATCCAGGAGCCCTGCACAGCCTGGGGCTCATGGGACAGGGATCCCATGGGATCCAGGAGCCCTGCACAGCCTGGGGCTCATGGGACAGGGATCCCATGGGATCCAGGAGCCCTGCACAGCCTGGGGCTCATTGGTCAAGGATCCCATGGGATCCAGGAGCCCTGCACAGCCTGGGGCTCATGGGACAGGGATCTTGTGGGATCCAGGAGTCCTGCACAGCCTGGAGGTCATTGGTCAAGGATCCCATGGGATCCAGGAGCCCTGCACAGCCTGGGGCTCATGGGACAGGGATCTTGTGGGATCCAGGAGCCCTGCACAGCCTGGAGGTCATTGGTCAAGGATCCCATGGGATCCAGGAGCCCTGCACAGCCTGGAGCTCATGAGGGCAGGGATCCCTCTGCCCTCTGGGATCCAGGAGCCCTGCACACCCTCCTCCTTTTCCTCTGCCATGACAAGCCAGGATCAGGGAGTTTGGGAACCTTTGGCAGAGCTGTCAGGAGCTGGGAAGAACCTCCCTGCCCCAGGCTGTGCCTGGCAGCTCCCTCCCCTGCCTGCTCTGCAGGTCACCTTGTCCCGAGCTCTGGACATGCAGCTGCCTCTCCCTGTGCCCCCCTGAGTCCTCTGGAGCCTGGTTTGGGTGAGGAACAGCTGAAGTGGCAGCTCTGGGAGCCTGCCCAGGGAGCTCCCACAAGCTGCCAGCTCTCCTGTGGCTCTCCCTGGGGCAGGAGGAGGTGCCTGAGGAAGAGGGAGGTGGGAGAGGCCGGTCTGGACTCACCTGGAAGCAGGTGTTGCCTCCCAGCCTGTCCCACGTGCAGCCTCCCCATCCCCTTGGGGTGCTCTTTTTGCTGTAGACTCCCCAAACCCTCTGTGACAGCAGCTCGAGTTCCTGTCTGGGGTGTTCTCTCCCTCCTGCTGCCCTTGGCTGTGTCACCCCAAACCAGAGAGGCTGTGCCTTGAGCCACACCCCAAATCCTACAGCCCCTTGTGCTGGGTCAGGGTTGGGAATACAGTCAGACATGTTTTACTGCACCAGAGGGAGCAGCCTCCTGGGAAGTTGGTACCCTGTGGTTCCCATCTTCTTCCCAGCCAGGGTGGAGACGGATCTTTTGGAGAGGAATTTGGGGAAAGCCCTTCTGGTCCTGAACTCCTGGAGCTCATAATCCCCTTCTCTGGGTTTGGGGCCTCTTAGTGGCCACCCCAGAGAGATGTGGAGCCCAGGCTGCTTCTGCCTGACCTCTCCTCTCCTCCTGCAGAGACCTGCTGTCCCCAGACTCGCTCCTCAACTGCCTCTACCCAGGAGACCACGGGAGGAAAACCCCCAACCCGGCCAACCAGTTCCAGTTTGACAAAGTGGGGTGAGTGGGGGTGGTTGGGCTGAGTGCCCCACTCCCAGCATGGCACATCCCTCCCTGGCCTCTCAGGGAGGCTTTGGAAGTGGTGGGACAGGGTGAGGGGATGCTCTGGGGGTGACATGACCCTTCCTTGTTGTCCCCACAGCATCGTGACCTTGAGCGACTACGTGACAGAGCTGGGGCACCCCTACGTGTGGGTGCAGAAGCTAGGAGGCCTGCACTTCCCCAAGGATCAGCCTCAGGCACGGCACACCCCCTCCCCTGTCCCCCACAGCAGCTTTGGGGACCCTCTGGGGACACTCGTGTCCTGTCCTGTCCCCTCAGAGCTGCTCCCAACCCACGGTGGGATGGGGTTCCCACCCCGTGATCCCACCACGGCTGGGACAGGCTGGGCTGGGTCTGCGTGTGGGGCACAGAGGGGATGGTCTAAGCCCTGTAAGGGACACTGAATGACCCAGCTGATGGCTCCTGGGCTGCGGGGTGCCAGTGACAGTGCCACCCCTCCTGCCCACAGCACACAGTCACTGCAGACAACTCTCTCAGTGCCAGCCACATGGAGCTGACGGTGAAGCTGCTGCGGAGCCGCCTGCAGTCCCGCCTGGCCCTGCACAAGCAGTTTGCCTCCCTCGGTGAGTGCCAGCCTGCCTGGGCACAGGGGGGCAGGGACAGGGTCCTGCTGGGCCCCCCACCCATCCCTGGGGACAGGGGTGCAGTGGCAGGGTCCTGCCACGGTCATCACCCACCCCTGGGCACAGAGGTGCAGTGGCAGGGTCCTGCCAGGCTCCACACCCATCCTTAGGGACAGAGATCCAGGGGCAGGGTCCTGCTGGCATTCTGACCCATCCTTAGGGTCCCGCTGGGCCCCCCACCCATCCCTGGGGACAGGGGTTCAGTGGCAGGGTCCTGCTGGCATTCCTACCCATCTCTGGGGACAGGAGTGCAGTTCCAGGATCCTGTTGGACTCCACAACCATCCTTAGGGACAGGAATGCAGTGGCAGGGACCTGTTGGCATTCCCACCCGTCCCTGGGGACAGGGGGGCAGTGGCAGGGTCCTCATGCAGGGCAGAGCTGCCTGGTGTCACCTTTAGCATTCCCAGTCGTTCCCTGTGTCCAGGAGGGCAGCAGGGATGAGGGAGCTGCCCTGGACTGGGGGGCAGGAGGAGGCTGTGCCCCTCCCAGTGCCCAGCACCCCCTTGGGAATGGCCATCCCAGCGCTGGGAAGGGATTTGGGCCGTGCTGGGAGGGGAACTGCACATGACACGTGTCAGGGGTTATGCAGCCCCGGGATCCAGGGGGATCACGGCCTGGGGATCCAGTGGGATCACAACCCAAGAATGCAGTGGGATCACAGCCCAGGGATCCACTGGAATCATGGGATCCAGTGGGATCCCAGCCCAGGCCTCCACTGCTCCTACTGAGCCCCGGGTGGGCTGTGCAGGGTAAGCACATCCTGGGTCCTGGTTTGGGCCTCCCCCCGGCAGGACAGTGCCAGGACAGTGCCAGGACAGTGGCAGAGCTGGTGCCCGGCCCTGCCCCGCTCAGCTGGCCCTGTCCTTGTCCCCAGAGCACGGGGTGGTGCCGGTGTCCAGCGAGTGCCAGCAGCTCTTCCCCACCAAGGTCGTGTCCCGCCTGGTCAAGTGGGCGGCCATTCCCTTCGAGGACTATGCTGTAGGTGCCAAACGTGGGGCTGGATCCCTCACAGCCCTTTCCAGGCCCCTCCCAGCCCCTTTCCAGCCCCTTTCCAGCCCCTTTTCAGCCCTTTACAACCCTGTCCCAACCCCTTCCCAGCCATTCCCAGCCCCTTCCCAGCCCCTTCCCAGCCCCCTTCCCAGCCCCCTTCCCAGCCCCCTTCCCAACCCCTTCCCAGCCCCTTCCCAGCCCCTCCCAGCCCCTT
>NW_020885091.1:155260-159403 GCF_003945725.1 Corapipo altera
CCAGCCCCTTCCCAGCCCCTCCCAGCCCCTTCCCAGCCCCTCCCAGTTTCTTTCCTGCCCCTTTCCAGCCTCTTTCCCACCCCTTTCCAGCCCCTCCCAACCCCTCCCAGCCTCTTCCACTCCCTCCCAGCCCTTTCCAGCCCCTTCCCAGCCCTTTTCCAGCTCCTCCCAGCCCCTTCCCAACCCCCTCCCAAGCCCCTCCCAAGCCCCTCCCAGCCCCCTCCCAAACCCCTCCCAGCCCCTCCCAACCCCTTTCCAGCCCCTCCCAGCTCCCACCTGGCCCCAGCTCATTGCTCCTTGGCTGCCCCCAGGAGCTGCCCTACACCAAGGACGTGATCGAGGCTGGCCTGGCTGAGGACACTCACCTCTACTACATGGCCCTGATCGAGAGGGGAACGGGTGAGAGCCTTTCCTGCCCCTGGGAATTCCCACTCCCGTGCCAGACACACCCTCAGGGCGGCTGCTGGGGGTCTGTGTGGGAAATGTCCCTGGTTGGAGGCCCTGGGGCTCTGCACTCCCCTGTGCAGCTCTGAGGCTGTGCCCTCCTCAGAGGGGACCTTGGCCCTGAGGGGGTCCTGACTGGCTTTGGGCTCATCTTTGGGCTTCCTCCACCTTCTTGGGTTCCTTCACCTTCTCCCTCTTGGGCTCCTCCAGCTTCTCCTTGGGTTCCTTCACCTTCTCCTTGGGCTCCTCTACCTTCTTAGATTCCTTCACCTTCTCCTTAGATTCCTTCACCTTCTCCTTTGGTTCCTTCACCTTCTCCTTGGGCTCCTCCACCTTTTTGGGCTCCTCTACCCTCTGTTTCTTGGGCTCCTCCACCTTCTCCCTCTTGGGCTCCTCCACCTTCTCCCTCTTGGGCTCCTCCACCTTCTCCCTCTTTGGTTCCTTCACCTTCTCCTTGGGTTCCTTCACCTTTCCCATGGGTTCCTCCCCCTTCCCCTTCCTGGGGGTGACCCCTGTTCCCTGCTCAGCCAAGCTCCAGGCCGCCGTGGTCCTGAATCCCGGGTATTCCACCCTCCCGCCCGTCTTCAGCCTGTGCCTGAACTGGAAGGGGGAGCGGAACAGCAGCAACGACGACAACATTCGGGTAAGGGGGTGGGCAGAGGGGCCCTTTTTTGGGGTGTCCCCAGCGGTTCTGTGCCCAGAACAGGGGAGGTGTTGGGCTGAGTTGCTGGGTGGGCACTGGGGTGCAGCAGCGGGGTCTGGGAGTGCGGAGCAGAGATCCAGGCCCGTGCCAACCTCATCCCTGTTTCCCAGGCCATGGAGAGCGAGGTCAACGTGCACTACAAGGAGCTGTGGGGGCCCAAACCGGGCTACCAGCTGCTCACCAACCAGCTGCAGCGCCTGTGCATGGTGCTGGACGTGTACCTGGAGACAGAGCCCCACGATCCCAGCGTGGAGGGGCCCAAGGAATTCCCCCAGGAGAAGATGTGTCTGCGCCTGGTCAGGTGAGAGCCCCGGGGGACGGTGCTGGAGGGACCTTGGTGGCACCACTGTGCCCTGGTGCCAGCCCTGCAGCCTGTCCTGTGTGGGTCTGTCCCAGGAGTGGGTACCAGGCGGTTCCTGATCCCTCTTCTCCCCTTCCAGGGGTCCCCTGCGCCTGAAGCCCTTCAAGTTCAACTACCCCCAGGGGTTCTTCAGCCATCGCTGAGCCCCCCCCGGGCATCTCTCTGGGATGGGCCTCGTCCCCTCTGCAGGAGGAGTGTCACCATCCTGCCATTTTAGCTCCTTTTCCAAGATTTTGGGGTTGGTTTTGTAGCCAAAGGGATTAAACTGAACCGAAGGAGAAGCATGTGTGTGTCCTGTGTGTGTGGAGGGCTGGCAGGGGGGGCCTGGGGGGGCTCCAGCAAGGCCTGTGTCCCATCCCTGGGCTCTGACAGCTTTTCCTGGGGTGCTGCTTGTCTCCTACCCTCCCTCCCCACCTCGGGGAGCTGAGGTGGCTGGAGCTGAGATGGCTAAAAATAGCCCTTGTGCGGAGCCTGCACTGCAGCCCCAGCCTGTCCTTGGCAGCGCTGGCTCCAGCCCACCCGGCCCATCCCTGCAACTGGGGGTCTTGGAGGGGAGCAGGGCAGGCTCCTGGGAGAGGCAGGAGGAGGGTTGGGCCATCCCAGCCCCTCAGCTCACCCTGCTTGGCACCAAGAGTTGGGCTGTGCCCCCTCCTCGCCCCGCGTGGGTCCTGTCCCACGTCCAGGCTGGCACAGCTGGGGCTCCAGCCCCGCTCCCGAGGGCTCCTGCCCCCCTCTCCACAGAGAGATGTGTCCCCCAGGAGGGCTACCAGCCCCTCTGCTGCTGCCCCACAGCCCCTGCCCTTGGTGCAGTGCTGCAGCCCTGGGGTTAATCCAGGCTTTCCCAGTCCCTTGGGAGCCGGGCTTTAAAAAGAGAAGGGACAAAACACACTGAAATCCTTTGGAAAGCGTGGAGGGGGCTGACCCTGTTTCCATCCCCAGGACAGGGGGGTCTTTTGTGCCTGCACTGGGGCTGTGTTTTCCCTCTGGAAGGACAGATCCCACCCCCATTCCTGCTCCTTTCCCTCCCTCCCCCAGGACAGACGTGCAGAGCCGGGATGTCTCTGTAAGCACTTTTATTTGGTTATTGCACAGTAAGCAAAGATCAGTGGGCTGAGGTTCCTGGTGCACCCGTGTGTGTCTGTGAGCAATTCCTGCAGCTCCCAGCCTGTACCTGGCAGCATTCCTGCAGCTCCCAGCCTCTCCTACCGCTGCTCCAGGGGACAGTCCTTCCCCCCAGACCCCGCCAGCCCCCCCCAAGCAGCTACAGCTCTGCATTGCACTCGTCCATCCGTTGCACATACATTGAATAAATGCACTTAGAGGAGAAGGGGTGTCCCTGGGGGTCTCCCCCCTTCTCCTGGGTTATAATTCAAGTGTTAAATGTGGGTATCACGTTCTGCGAGGGAAGCGTCGCCCACCCTGCGGCTCTCACAGGGCCTATTGCTAAGGGGAAGCCCAGCCTGGGGGTCCCACCCCGGGCCCGGCCCTCGGGGAGGGGGCAGAGCAGCCCCCGTGCCCGTGGTGCCCGTTGGCACCCAGGACTCTCCACTCACTTCTTCCCTGCGCTGGGGGCCGGCTCCGGGGCCGTGCCCTCCTTGCTAGAGGGGGCCTCGGCCTTGGGGGGGTCCTTGCTGGCTTTGGGCTCATCTTTGGGTTTTGCTTGGGCTTTGGGTTCCTCTGCTTTCTTGGGTTCCTCTGCCTTCTCCTTCCTGGGCTCCTCCACCTTCTCCTTCTTGGGTTCTTCCACCTTTTTCTTGGGTTCCTCCGCCTTTTTGGGCTCCTCCACCTTCTTCTTGGGCTCCTCCACCTTCTCCTTCTTGGGTTCCTCCACTTTCTTGGGCTCCTCCACCTTCTCCTTCTTTGGCTCCTCCACTTTCTTCTTTGGCTCCTCCACCTTCTCCTCAGCCTTTGGCTTCTCAGCCTCCTTGGCGGCCGCTTTGCTGACCTCCTGCTGAGGTTTTGGTGGAGTTTCCTTCTCAGCTTTTCCTTCTTCAGCGGGTTTGGGGCCTGGCTTGGGGGTCTCCTTCACCTGTGGGGCTGGAGGCTCTGGCACAGCAGCCACCTTCTCTTTGGGTTTCTCCTCTGCCTTGGCTGGGACGTCCTTCTTGGGAGCTTCCTCCTTCTTTCCCTCCTCCTTGGAGGGAGCCTTCACCTCCTTGGGCTGCTCCTCCTTGGCAGGGGCTTTCGGCTCCTTCGGAGCAGGGGTTGGCTCCTTGGCCGGGGCCTCCTCCTTCCGTGGAGACTTGGCCTCCTCCTTCCCGGGAGATTTGACCTTCTCAGGGGACTTCACAGCTGGGCTCTTGGCCTCCTCCTTTGAGGGGGTTGGGGCTTTTTCTGGGGACTTCACAGAGGGGAGTTTGGCTTCATCCTTTGAGGGAACTGCGGGTGTCTCTGGGGACTTCACCGCTGGGCTCTTGGCCTCCTCCTTAGGGGGGGCTGAGGGTTTCTCGGGGGTCTTGGCCTCGTCCTTTGTTGGGGGTGCAGGTTTCTCTGGAGATTTCACTGCTGGGGTCTTGGCCCCCTCTTTTGAGGGGGGTGCAGGTTTCTCTGGGGACTTCACCGTGGGGGTCTTGGCCTCCTCCTTGGAGGGGGTTGGTGGCTTTTCAGGGGATTTGACAGCAGGGCTCTTGGCCTC
>NW_020885091.1:159413-165424 GCF_003945725.1 Corapipo altera
TCCTTGGAGGGGGTTGGGGGTTTCTCTGGTGACTTCACAGCTGGGCTCTTGGCCTCTTCCTTGGAGGGGGTTGCGGGTTTTTCTGGGGACTTCACAACTGGGGTCTTGGCCCCCTCCTTGGAGGGGGTTGGGGGCTTTTCAGGGGACTTGGCCTCCTCCTTTGAGGGGGACTCAGGTTTCTCTGGGGACTTGGCCTCCTCTTTTGCGGGAGACTTGGCCTCTTCTTCACCCTCTTCAGCTTTCTCCTCTTCTTCTTCCTCCTCTTCAGCTTTCTCCTCTTCAGCCTCTTTCTCAGCCTCCTCCTCCTCCGTGACCTCCTCGGTCACCTGGATTTCCTCTGTCTGCTCCTCCACAATCACCGTCTCCTTCTCCGACTTTTCCACCACCTTGATCTTCTCCTCGCTCTTCACCTTGATGTTGGTGGTGATGCTGGGAGCCTTGGGGACCACCTCAGGGTAGGAGAGCATCCCAATGCCAGTCTCGAGCCGATATTCCTCCCCTTCCAAGAGCTTCCTGCCAGGAAGAGACCAGAGTAGGGCAGTCAGTGATGGCTTCTCATCCCCTCCCATGACCAGGAGCTGCCAGCCCTGTCCTGCAGCTCCATCTCCCTCCTTGCTCTATCCTGGATCACCCTCCTGCTCCTACACCCTGGGCTGGGCAGGTTCCCTCACCCTTCCCTCCACACTCCAGGGCTGGATCATGCAGCTGGATGTCGGTCTGAGGGGATGGATGGTCTCCTCCTCACCAAGAAGAGCCCAGGTGTGAAGGGGGGGACCTTGAGCAGCCCTGGCTGAGACCCCCCCCTTGCCCTGCCCAGCTGTACCTGTAGGCAGCAATCTCGATGTCCAGGGCCATTTTGACATTGAGCAGATCCTGGTATTCCCGGAGCTGAGCTGCCATCTCCCACTTGGTGTTCCTCAGCTCGCTGTCCAGCTGCTGGATGGTTTCCTGGGGGCAGACAGAGCAACAGGGGTGTGAGATGGGCTGTGGGGGGACAGTGCCCAGGAGCAGGGGGACACAGAGCACCCCCAAACTGTCCCCTGGTCTCCAGCACCAAGGGGCTCTCACAGAGGGGTCTGCAGCCACCTCCTCCTGCAGACACACAGGGGAAGGGACACGTCCAGGGGCTGTTCCAAGGTGTCCAGTTCCCTTAGGGGACCCGGCAGGGGGACCCCAGCCTCCTCCCAGCAGTGCCTCCAGCAAGGATGAGCTGTGGGAATGTTTCTGCCACTTGGGCAAGTCCAGTGACCACAAAATCCCAGCCTGAGGCAGATGGGGATGGGGCATCACGCTGGGGACAGTGTTTCAGTCCAAGGCCACCACTCAGCACAGCCCTCGCTTCCCAGGGCTGGGACACGGGACATGTGGACACAATTCCATCACATTTGTGACCAACGTTGTGTGCACGAGGGACACGACAGCCTGGACACCCCCTCAGGCTCTGGGAACCTGATCCCTGGGGGCTGGGGAAGGCCTGGACACAGCCCTGAGCATTTGCCAGAGCTCCTGGCCGTCTCTGAAGCCAGAACACAAGCACTGCTCTGCCCTGGCAGCCAGAGGGTCCCTCCCCGTGCCAGGTTACCTGGTAGGACAGGACATCTGCGTGATGCCGCTCCTCCGAGTCCTGCCTCTGCCTCTCCAGTGACTCCTGGGTCCCTTTGAGGGCCTCCAGCTCGGTGGTCTTGGCCTGGAGCTGCCGGCGGTACTCGGTGATCTCCTCCTGGGCCACTCTCATGGCATCCGTGTTCACCTTGGCCACCTCAGACAGCTTGTCCAGCCTCACTGCGACGGGAAAGGGGGCATGGAGGGGGGCAGGGAAGGAGGCTGCAGTTCTTGGGGAACCTCAGATCCCCCCATTCCTCACATCCCCGCGTGGTGTCCTCTGCAGAGCTGGCCCAGGCTCCCCGGGCTCGCTGCCTTCCCAGCCCTGGCCCTGGGAGGTGAAGGAGGACCCTCCCGAAGGAGGGCACCTCCCTCGCGCGGGGGGGTGGAAGAGGACGGGCACGACCGGCTGGGTGGGTGTTTTCGCCATCCTGGGCGTCACCCAGCGCAGACCCCCCACTCACCGCACCACTCACCACACCACCGCACCCCGGAGGAGGGGGGGGTGGTTTGCCGCAGCGCCCTGCGGACACCCCGAGGGATGGGGAGGGGGGAGACAGGAAAAGGGGACAGGAAGGGTGGGACGCAGATCCTGCGGCTCCCGGGGCAGCCCCCGCCCCGCGGGACCCGCTGCCCCCGGTCCGCGCTGCCGCTGCCCGCGGTGCTGAACCGCCGCTGTCCGCGGTGCTGGACCCGCCCTGAGCCCCTGGGCGCTGAGGCTCGGGGGTGCTGGGGCTCGGGGGTGCTGGGGTTCGGGAGTGCTGGGGCTCGAGGGTGCTGGGGCTCGAGGGTGCTGGGGCTCGGGGGTGCTGGGGCTCGGGGGTGCTGGGGCTCTGGGTGCTGAGCTCCCCCCGGAAGGGCCACTCCCTGCCCTCCCTCCCCCCCCCCGCATTAAGGATGCGGTACCGCCCCCCCCCCATCCCGCACTGCAACCCCCCCTGGCCTCGCCCCAGCCGACAGGGACCAGCAGGACACCCTGCAGCATCGGGGGACACCCCAAAAACTTGCGGGGTGCCGTGATCCTGGCACCCTCCTGGAAAGGGACTGCAGGGCGGGAGTGGGAGGCACAGCACCCACAGGCACAGGGGGCTAGGGGCAGGGGTGGGGGTACCCTAACGCCCACCCAGAGCGCTGGATATAGGGGGGATTTTTGCCCTCCCCCCGGAGTGGGGGTCCCCTAATACCCTCCCAAAGCACAGTTTAGTTGGGGGGTCCCTGCCCCGCCGTAAGGGTGGGGACACCTTAACGCCCTCCCGGAGCACAGGATAAAAGGAGGGGGTCTCTGCACCTCCCTGGAGGGGGGTCCCCCAACACCCTTCTGGAGCACAGTATATATTGGGGGGGGTGTCTCTGCACTCCCCCGGAGTGGGGGTCCCCTAACGCCCTCCCAAGGCACAGTGTAAATGGGAGGGGGTCCCTTTTCCCTCCCCCGGCGTGGGGACACCCTAAAACCCTCCTGGAGCGCAGTTTAAATGGGAGGGTCCCTGCGCGGTCACCCTCACCCCCTCCCGGAGCGCAGCACACGGGGATGAGAAGGGTGATCCCCGCGCCCCCGGGCACGCCCTTCCTCCGACCCCCTCCCGGGGAGGGGCGTCCCCGGGGGGCAGCGGGGTCCCTCCCCGCGCACTCACCGCGGAACCACTCCTCTGCCTGCAGGGTGCTGCGGGCGGCCGTGCCCTCCAGCTGAGCGCGCAGGTCCCGCAGCGCGGCCGTCACCCCGGGGCGCAGGGCGGCGGGGGGCTCGGCGGGGGGCTCCGGGCGCGCCCCCCGCAGCAGCGCTCCCACCTCGGCGCGGTGCTGCCTCCGCAGCATCTCCGCCTCCTCCCGCAGCGCCCGCGCCCGCTCCTCCAGCGGCGCCCGCGCCCGCTCCTCCTGCGCCGAGCGCTGCGCCAGCCCCCGCGCCGCCGCCTCCAGCTCCCCGCGCTGCCGGGCCTCGTCCTCCAGCCGCCCCCGCAGCGCCGCCACGTCCTCGGCCAGGCGGGCCCGCTCCAGCCGCAGCTGCCCCTTCTCGGCTCCCAGGCGCAGGACGGTGCCCCGCATGTCCCGCAGCTCCCGCGCGTACAGCTCGCCCATGGCCGAGCGCCCCGCCTGCTGCTGCCGCAGCGCCGCCGCCTCAGCCGCCAGCGCCCGGTTCTGCTGCTCCAGCGCCCGCACCCGCTCGATGTAGCCGGCGAAGCGGTCGTTCAGCACCTGCAGCAGCTCCTTCTCGTTGCGCGCCCGCGGTTCGCCGTTCAGCGAGTCCAGGCTCTCGGTGGAGGACGCGGCCGCGCTGCCGCCGCCGCCCCCCGCGCCCCGCGCCCGCCCCGGCACCGGCGCCGGCCACGAGTGGAAGCCGCTGGAGGCGGCGGAGCCCCGGGGAACGCGGCCCGGCTCCTTGCGGAGCCCCCCCGGGGGGCCCAGCAGCGTCTCCAGCATCAGGCTCATGGTGACCCCCCCGCCCTCGCTGCGGCACCGCCGCGGACGCCCCGCTTTATAGGGCTCGGGGAGGCCGCTCCGCCCCCGCCACCGGCAGCGGGGGAGGGCACCGGCACCGCCACCGGCACCGCCCCGCGCCGCCGCCGCAGCCCCGGGGGTGCGGGGACACCCCGTGGCCACACCCCGGGGGGAGCGAGGGGATGCGGTGGGAGAGGGGTTCCCACGGGCTGGGAGTGGGGACCCCCCGGCAAGAGAATTGGGAGCCCCGGGGCGCAGCAGGACCCCGGGAACAGAGAGTGGGACCCCCGGGAAGGGAGGGGAATGCTCCTGAAGGGAGCCTGAATCCCCCAAGCTTCCTGCTCGCTACCTGCAAAACCCCAGGGAATCAAGGATGGGAGCCCCGTGAAGGGCATGGGATGCTCCTGATGGGAGCACGGATCCCCCAGGCAAGGAGCAGGACCCCTGGGAATGAAGACTGGGAACCCCGGGAAGAGAGTGGAGAGCTCCCGAAGAGAGCACGGATCTCCTGGGCACAGGGGGACCCTCCGGAATAGAGACCGAGATCCCTGAGGAGCAGGGGGATGCTCCTGAACGGAGCTCCTGGTAGGGAGCAGGACTCCCGGGAATAGAGAATGGGAGTCGTGGGAAGGGAGCAGGGACCTCCAAGGACAGAGTAAGGACCCCGTGGGAATTGGGAGGTCCCTGAAGGGAGCATGGACCCTCCCGGGCAGAGAGTGGGACCCTCAGAAAGGGAGGGAAGACCACCGAAGACAGAGTGAGGGCCCCATGGAAAGGTGGTGGGGAGCCCTCCAAAGGCAGCATGAAGCCCCTGGGCAGAGAGCGGGACCCCCGAAAAGAGAGTGGGACCCCCAGGAATAGGGAGTGGGAGCCCTGGGAAGGGAGCCCGAACCACCCAGGGCAGAGCAGGGTCCTGCCCTCTGTGAAGGAGAGAGGGAGGACCCCCGGGGGGCACAGACACCCCCGTGCCATGGGTGGGATGCCAGGGCAGGGACCCTGGGGGGGGCTCAGCACCCAGACCACCCCAGGGGTCAGACACTTATTGGGACCGGAGGGGAGGGGAGGTTCTGGGCTGCCAGGAGGGTCCTCGGTACCCTCTGTCCCAAGGGGAGAGGGGACTCCCTGTGGGTGCCGGGGGGGCTCCAGGCACGGGGGGGAGAGAACCAGGTCTGCCCTCACTGCTGGGAAGGGGCTGGGGGGGGGAGCCCCCTCCGAGCTCCCCAAAAACCTGCCCTTGTGTCCTGAGCACGGACCGACCTGCCTGTCAATCATGGGCAGCCCCGCCCCCCATGGACTGCCCAGCCAATCAGCGCTTGGGAACTGCCCGGCCAATCAGGGCTCGTGGACGGCCTGCCCAGTCAGCTCATCCGGCTCAGTGCCCAATCACACTCACAGACCACCCAGCCAATCAGCACAGCTGCAGCCCAGCCAATCAGCACACACCTGTGGGAAGGTCCCGACAGTTCAGCCAATGAACAGTTGAGTACATGGCAGCCAGCCAGTCAGCAGCAGGGTACATGGAGCCCAGCCAATCAGCAGCCAGGTGCAGAGATCCCAGCCAATCAATACACACATCCAGAGAGCTCAGCCAATCAGCAGTCAGTTGTATAGATCCCAGCCAATCACCTCCCCGGCACAGAGATCCCAGCCAATCAGCAAAGAGGTGATCACAGCCAATCAACGCACACAGCCATAGATCCCAACCAATCAACACACAGGTGCACAGATCCCAGCCAATCAACTCCCTGGTGTGTAAATCCCAACCAATCAGCAGCCAGTCCATGGATCCCCGGAGGATCCTGTGGTGCCCCCTCTGTCCCGCAGCAGCAGCAGGTCCCACCACACCCCTCATCCCAAAAAAGCCACGGAAGTGGATCCAGCAGCAGACAGGGCTGCCTATGGGACATGCTGTGATGGAGGGGGGAGGCTGAGCAGGGGACAGACCCTGGGGGTGTGGGGGACACACAGACAGACCC
>NW_020885091.1:165434-165626 GCF_003945725.1 Corapipo altera
GGGACTGTGGGGCCAGACACCTGAGTCCCCATCCCTGTCCCCATCCCCTCTCCCCATTCCCTGTTCTTATCCCATGTCCTCATCCCTCTCGCTATCCCATGTCCCTATCCTATATCCTCATCCCATGTTCCCCTCCCTTCTCCCTCCATCCCATCCCATCCCATCCCATCCCATCCCATCCCATCCCATCCC